>NW_026712332.1:5692947-5778677 GCF_030504385.1 Musca domestica | reverse complement strand
GCGGACGGAATGAGGAAGAAATCGAAGTCTCTTTAAGTTCTAAGTTATCGCGGAGACGATTAATTTCATTCGCAGACTCTATTGCGGACACGTTTTGTCCTCGATTTTCAACACGGCTTGATGAAAATCGCTGTCTGTGCGTGCAAAAATATAACCACAATTCAGAGCTGGGATTTTCGAAAAAACATTTTTAAAATAGTAGGGCATTTATCTATGCTCAGAAAATAGGTTTTCAAGGCTGAAACATTTTAAAATTCTCTCAAGCGCCGGCATAAAGCAAGCACCTTGTTTTACTGTACCCACAGTTTCTGATACTCTGTGTCGGTGGAATCACAGAACTCTTTCAGAACTTCTACCCGAATGCGTAGATGTAGAAGAATGAATAAATTTCACAATGCATTCGAAGTCAACAGGGAGACAATCTGCGGCTGTTTTGATAGCATTATGAATTATATGGGCTCCACACCCCAATCCCAATGAGCTGCCTTCCGACGGATAGGTTCAATTTCGCGTAACATTATTTATCCCTTTTCTATTCTTTCCTCCGAAATTGCAGTTTGTATTGTCTGCACAAAATGCCACAATTTTCTATTCAAATCATTGCAAGATAATACTTCTTTCAAATAATCCACAATTATATCAGATGATTCGCCTGGCTGCTTTTGAAACTCTAAAATCCTGACTCTCACCCTTCGTATGGTTCCAAAAAAGCGAACTAAAACAGGGAATAATTTTATTGAGCCATGATTGGAAGCATCGGTTAATAAAGATATGCAGTTGCCTTGGTGAAGGTGTTCTTTCAATTCGTCCATCGCCATAGGTGCCAGCACATTTACAACTATAGCTTGTGATTTTGTACGGGCACATCTAAATTTTTTGCTCAAAACATGTTTTATTAGATTTGAAGCACAGTCATTCGAACGAAAACTGTGGTTTCTTGCACTGTGTGGTACGCCCACGCACCCTCCGCTGCACTATATCCAAGTCTTTGGAAGTCGCCAAATTTGTTCTTTTAAAAAAAGAAAGCATTGACGAGCTTGAAGCGGCAGCTTGATCAGAAAGCTTGTTTTTTTTCCGATTTTAAATGCTTCTCAATATCACTGGCACCACCATGTCCAACACTAAAATCAGTGCGACATTTTTCACACGAACGTCTGATTCACCACTTCTTTGTTTTATAATGGATACTTATTTTGCAAAGAAATGTTAAAAGTACACTTGCATTAGGCATTATTGTAATGTTAGAATCACTAACATTGAAAATAAATTGTTTGACTTTGCTCGCCTTCTCCGACTCCGCGATGAAAAGATACCAGAACATTTAATTTAATTTAATCTTTCGAGTTAATTTTAATGTTAATGTTGCTTGAAAAAAACTATGCAAATAAATTATATGTTCACGGGAAAAAATAACTCATGTATTTTTCATCAATATCCAGTATTTTCGAAAGCGGGACATTTTTGCTCTCGCTGGGGACAGCGGGACAGATAACCTCAAAGCGGGACGTATGGTCACATAAGTATAGAGGAAAATATTTGAGGCTATATAAAATGGACCCTTTGGGATTTTTATCTACCAACCGAAATTTTTCCAACCTCATGATGTCTGCGTCGCAGTGCAATTACTGACGATAGCACATAGTCGCCATATGACGTTACCTGTTATTTAAGGTTACGGTTCGTTAAGGGTTCGGAAGATTTTTTCCGATGATATGAATTCGTTTCTTACTAAATTTTAAATTCGCTCCACTATTTTGCTGACGATAGCACATAGTCCCCGTATGACGTTACCTGTGATTTAAGTTACGGGTTCGTTTAAGTGTTATGAATTCGGATATGAATTCGTTTCGTACTAAATTTTAAAATTGCTCCACTATTTTCTATAGTATACATTACAAATACAATATATATATATATATATATATATTATATATATATATATAAAGAAAGAACCGCTGGACTGATTTTAACGAATCATACAAATTTGGAATTGTTCCTATCCGAAAAGGATAATCCAAAAAAACCGCGTAAAATTGATATATTAACATTTTCATTTGACTTTTAAAATGTACAATAGTAATGTTTTATTTTGCATGATTTTTTCCATTTTGACTTACTGTTTTCTAATGTACATTTGTAGTGTTTTTATATTTACTAACTGGCCCGGTCGGCGTTGCCGGCCCGTAGTTTTTGTCTATTATGCATATTTTTCAAAGCATAATTATTCACAGATATGTCTGATATAAGTGTTCACGTACTGGTCCATTAAAAGTGTTTTATATTTTTCAAATGTGTGAATGTGCTCTACAAATCTATTAAAAAGTATATATCGACTAGCTGGCCCGGTCCGCGTTTTCCGGCCCGTACTTTTAGACTTTAAGCATAATAAATCACAGATTGACTTATGTAGGCGGCACAATTTTGATTATAAGTAATGACTCCATTATAATTTACTCCAATTTTGATCATAAGTAATGACTGATTATGAGTAATGACTCCATGACTAAATATAAATTAATATTCATGGCAAAATTATAATTACCGTCGGTTTTAGATATTTTGAATAGCTTGATCTTATTTTCAGATATAGGCTTTAATTTGAGTTTAAATACCTATATGATAAAGAACATCTATAATAGCCCCATGTCAAAATTCAGATCAATTTTGATATTGTAAAAAATTCAAATGACTATAATTTAAAAATTTGTATTTCCAACGTTTAAAATCCCGTACTGCGTGGTATTCAGTTTTGTCCACCTCATACTTGAACGCAGAATGTTGTCAGAATAGCCAAAAAATACTCTTTTGCTCCGATTACCGTAAGATGGGCATAATTATTTATCATTTAAATTGTGCGGTGGAGATCCAATAAAGTTACTTTATAATTTCTATTTTTTCATGTTTCTGCCACAATTTACGTTATAGACGTACATCCCAATACGTTCCCAACCAATATTCTCTCGGGGTTACAAATTCAATAGATTACAAAATTTTCTTTTCTGACCGCACATTGTTTGGAAAGTGGACTTGGGGGTATACTAACGTGGGGACTATACTTAAATAAATTCCTATGGGATAATTATCTGTAAGATGATTTCTACCCCAAGGTTTTTTTACCCCAGGTAGCCTCGAGACTAAGATGCGTACTTTTCCGAAAATAAAAATTTATAAGAGAGGTTTTCTTCCCCCTTAGAAACAAAGATTCAACTAAGGCGCAAAAAATGAAAAAAGTGGCAAGACCCGAAAATACCTTAAATCATAGATGGTGATACCAAAACGTGATAATTTTTTGCAAAGATGGTTTCTTCTTAAATTATCAACATAAGCTAAAATTAGTACGAAAAATATGGTTAAAATGTAGAATATACTTGAAATCGGTTGTTCCGTTATCAGGGGTTATGACCATATCATGATCTGCTAAAGCGATTAAAGGTATCTTGAATGTTTAGGAAGAATTTCTATTTAGCGTTCTTATAGTCGTATTTGACTGATTGCAGTCCAATGTATTTTGCATTTTGTGTTCTCATTTGACAATTTATTGTCATATGAAAGGAGCAGGTCCACTTTTTTAAATAACCCCATAACGCTTCTTCGGTCATTTTTGTTTGTTTAAATGTGTTCGCATCTTCCAGCTGAAGCAAGATGTAGGTCCTGGAGTAGAAAGCAGTTAACATCGTATTACGCCCTCATTTCATTTTAATATTATCCATTCAGAATTCAAACCAATAAAAACATGTACACTTCAATATAGAAAAAAGAAACGAATCTTCAAATGGTTCGCTGATTTTTTGCGGCAAATTTTTAAGGTCCTTACATAGTTTGTCGGTAGAATGTACTATTATTTTGAAATTCGATTCCATTGAAAAATTGTCGACTTTTCCCGATTTTAGAATTTTCACATAAAGCGACAACGGATAAAATTGTTATTTATAGATTTTATGTATTTATTGGGTATTACGAATAAATACATAAAATCTATAAATAACAGTTTTATCCGTTATGGCTTTATACTACCCAAAAAAACCTACACATCATATTAGAATTAAAAAAAAAACACTACAAATATACATTCGAAAATAGTAAGTCAAATGGAAAAAAAAATGCAATATAAAACATTACTATTGTACATTTTAAAAGTCAACATAAAAATGTTCAAATTTCACATTTTTACGCGATTTTTTTTTTTTGGATTTTATTCTTTTCTGCCAAGAGGCAATTCCGATTTGTCTAAATCGTTAAAATCAGACCGGCGGTCTTTATGTTATAAGAGTAGTAACTAACAAAACTTTCTTTTACATATAGAGAGATAGATTTAAAAGTAGGCGAGTTCCTCAGCCCCTAAATAAGTACTTAGAGTTGGATGGAAAGCCAACAGCATCTCGTGTAATAATTATCAAACCGATATCTTCACTATTTGGCTAATATAAAGATTTTAGATAAATCGTAATAGTGGGCGTAAAAGGAGGCGTGGTTAATATTTTTTTCTTTAAAAACCTAACTCGGGGTATGACGAACGTTTGTACAAAAAATTATGCAAATCGGTCCAGCCGTTTTCAACTGATTCCGTTACCAACAAACAACAATTGATTTTTATATATATAGATTGTATCCCCATGTAAGGGATCAAATTAATTTTTAGTATGGTAAAAATCGTAGCAAAATTTTTTTATTTATTTAGGGCTGAATGATTAAAGAACAGCCAACGTTAATTACTTTTTAAACCCATTAGCATCTTAGATTGTGCATTAGAGTCCTCATAAGTCGCTCTAACCATGTCGGTCTGTTTGTCCGCCAAAAGGTGTACTTGAGGGGGTACTATAACATGGAGAAAATTCTAAAATTTGTAGATATGTTGATTTTCACCCCACAAATACAAATTTTTAGCAAAATCCTTTTAAATATGGTAAAATCAGGAGGTACCTTTATACTCCACTCCGAAACATCGACCTACATTGAAAACTTTTTCCACCGTTTATAATACAAGATGATAAATAGAGGCAAAACAACATAACATGTCAAACTGAAAAAAAAAAAAATTCGCGTGATTTCAATAAGTAAAAATAGTTTTATCCATCTCATTATTGAGGGCAGAATGATTTCAGAATAGTCAAATATAATTACTATTATACACCCATTATCATAAGATGGGAATTCATTTTGTTTGCCATTTAAATTGTAAGTTGGAGACCCCATAAAGTCCATATTTTTCACCATAGTATAATTAAATGACGATTCAACAATATTTTTACTACACTGAATTATTTATTAACAAGTAAACAAGCTATAAGTTCGGCCGGGCCGAACTTTTAAACACCCTCCACCATTTGACAATTTCCAAAAAAATAAAATCCGTTAAAAATTCTGATAAAATCTTAAAAATACCGAATGCCTATACGACGACGTGGACCTGCATAGGCAACTTTTGTTTTTGTAGCGAAAATCATCAAAATATATATATATATATATATATATATATATATATATATATATATAAATTTGAAATTTGAAAATTCCGGTGAATAATGTCGCTAAACGGAATAGATGATAGGTCACACCAAAGTTAAAAGATAATTTCTTTTTCAAAATCGCTAAAAAAAATTACGAAAAAAGAGATATCATTGCAAAATTCTCAAATCGGGAAAAAAAATCGAAAAAAATTTTCAATGGAAAAGAATTTTAAAATAATAGTACATTCTATTGACAAACTTTGTAAGGATCTTTAAACATTTGCTGTAAAAAAGCAGCGAACAAGTTGAAGATTTTTTCAATTTGTTATTCTTCTTTTGTAAATTTTTTTCAATTTGTATTATTGAATTCAGTGGATTTTTTGTGAACAAAATAAAGAATAATTTTTCACTATTTACAATTTTTCACAAAAATAATGAAATAACTGCGAAATACGATGTTAACTGACATCTTCCTTTCAACTCCAGGGCCTACATCGTGGTTCAGCTGGAAGATGCGAACACATTTAAACAAACAAAAGTTACCGAAAAAGCCTAATGGGACACATTTCAAAGCGTGGACCTTCTTCTTTCATGTGACAATAATCCGTCCAATGAGAGCTCAAAACGCAAAATTCTTTGGGAGTACAATCAGTAAGATACCAAATATAAAGGGTGGAAAATAGTAGAGCGAATGGGACTCTTAGTTAGAAAAGGATTTCTATCCTTCCAGAAATTCTTCCCAAACATTCAATATAACCTTAAATCATCATAACTCACGGATAAGGGTACAACCCGATTTCATATTTATATAACCATCGTATGATTTAACCTATTTTGGGGTATCCGCCACTTTTTTTCATTTTTTGGCCCTTATTTGGCTTCTTTGTTTCTAAGGGGGTAGAGAACCTCTTCGCATAAAATTTGAAATTTTCATATTGGTCTTGACCACATTCATCAATTGATTTGGCTAAAAAATTTAATTTATTTGAGTAAAGTCCCCACATTGGAGTATCCGCAAGTCCACTTTCACACTTGAATTTGTAACCCCCAAGAGATGTATTTGGGATGAACATCTATATGAAATAAATTATGAAAACATGAACAAATTACAAATATAAGAAAGTAGCACGGGACCGAATATTTGTTGAATTGTCATTGAATTATACTATGATGAAAAATATGGACTTTATGGGGTCTCGACCTTACAATTGAAATGGCAAATAAAATTAATTTCCATATTACGGTAATGGGTGTAAAATAGTTATTATATTCGACTATGAAATCATTCTGCCCTCAATTAGGAGGTGGATAAAACTATTTTTACTTATTTAAATTATGCGAATTTTTTCGGATTATAGGGGGTAGAAGAAAGTTTTCAATGTAGGTCGATGTTTCGGAGTAGGGCCCATGTAAAGGTAACTCCTGATTTTACCATATTTCAAAGGATTTGGCTAAAAATGTGTTTTTGGGGGGTGAAAATCTTACACAAAAATTTCAACATATCTACAAATTTCTTCATGTAATACCGACATGATTAGGGGGACTTATGAGGACTCTAATGCACAATCTGAGGAGCTAATGGGTTTAAAAAAGTAATTAGCTTTGGATATTCTTAAATCATTCAGACCTCAATCATGAGGTGTACAAAATACAGTAAATTCCAAATTACTGCTCATTTGACTGGAAAATTTTGTTACGATTTTTACTATACTAAAAATTAATTTGATCCCTTACAAGGGGATACGATTGATATATACTTTTTAATAGATTTGTATACCACATCCACACATTTGAAGCCCACGGTTTAAATATTGAAGCCCACGGCTTAAATATGGGTACAGGTATTTTAAAACACTTTTAATCGACCAGTAAGTGAACACTTATATCAGTCATATCTGTGAATAATTATGCTTTTATGCATAATAGATAAAAACCACGGGCCGGCAACGCGGACTGGGCCAGCTAGTATATATACATATATATATATATATATATATATATATATATATATATATATATATATATATATATATATATATATATATATATTTATTATATATATATATATATATATATATATATATATATATATATATATATATATATATATATATATATACATATATATATATATATTTATATTTTACAATATATATATGCCTCTTCATATTCGCTAGTTCACTGATTGCAGTCCGAACGAATTTTGCATTGGATGGATTATTTCCATATCTTATCAATTTTTTGGAGTTTTTAAATAGAAATCCTGTAAATATGGCTTTAATTTAACTATCATAAATAAGGTGTCATCGGTTTATAAAAGTTAGAAGTCCCATAAAGTATGTTAAAGAGTAGAAATATTGTCAATTAAATTACGGCTTGTTTTTGTTACAATTTCTACCGAACGAACTGTAATTTGACATTTAATGTTTTGAGTATTGTGAAATCAATACCGGCATTTACTGTTTAAAAGCACGTTGAGCTTTTAAATGTTTTGATGCTTCGAAAAGTATTTTTTAATCAAACTGAAAATGTTGGTATGGTAACCATAACGACATGTAAAGAAAATATGCAAAATTTCTCGTTTTTTTTTTTCAAGAAGAATTTTTAATTCCAAAAGGCATTCTGAAACAATTCTACACAAAATTCCATATCCAAATAGAATAGTTAATTTCAGTTCTGCAATTTTTCTAGAGACTTTTCTCAAAAGTTTCCAGTGTAATTACAAATAACCAAAAGAAAATATGAGTTAAATCGACCCAGTCATCCTCAACTGAAGTTTTACTATATATTTTTTAATTTTTTACATATAGATCTAAAAACGTGGGTGTGGGCAGCTCCTCTGACCCACGCAGATACCTAGGCTTGGAGGGAGATCAAGATTACGTTGCATACTAACTGTGGAACAGATATCTTCATTATTTTGGCAAATATTAGGATTTTAGGTAAATCGAAAAATGGACGTAAAATTGGGAGTAGGCACTTTTTCATTACATAAAAACCAAACTCGTGGTAGGACGAACATTAAAAAAATATCCCAATTGTTCCAGCCGTTCGGAACTGATTCAATTACCAACGAACAACAATTGGCTATTATATATATAGATAAGAGTATGCGTGGTCAATTCCTCAGCCCCCAAATAAATCCCTGGATAAAAGTTGATGGACCGATTTGCATAATTGTTTGTAGAAACGCTCGTCATACCCCGAGTTAGGTTTTTAAAGAAAAAAATATTGACCATTCCTACTTTTACGCCCACTTTTTTGATTTATCTTAAATCTTTATATTTGCCAGATAATTAAGATATAGGTTTGGAAATTATTACACGAGATGCTGTTGGCTTTCCATCCAACCCTAAGTACTTATTTAGGGGCTGAGAAACGCGCTTACTTTTAAATCTATCTCTCTATATGTAAAGAAAGTTGTGTTAGTTACTACTCTTATAACATAAAGACCGCCGGTCTGATTTTAACGATTTAGACAAATTCGGAATTGCCTCTTGGCAGAAAAGAATAAAACCAAAAAAAAAATCGCGTAAAAATATGAAATTTGAACATTTTCATTTTGACTTTTAAAATGTACAATAGTAATGTTTTATATTGCATATTTTTTTCCATTTTGACTTACTATTTTCGAATGTACATTTGTAGTGTTTTTATTTTATTTATTTTTTTTTTTTTTGAAATCTAATATGATGTGTAGGTTTTTATGGGTAGTATAAAGCCACAACGGATAAAACTGTTATTTATAGATTTTATGTATTTATTCGTAATACCCAATAAATACATAAAATCTATAAATAACAATTTTATCCGTTGTCGCTTCATATGAAAATTCTAAAATCGGGAAAAATCGAAAATTTTTCAATGGAATCGAATTTCAAAATAATAGTACATTCTACCGACAAACTTCGTAAGGACCTTTAAAAATTTGTCGCAAAAAAGTCAGTAAGCCGGTTGAAGATTCTTTTTCTTTTTTCTATATTGAAGTGTACATTTTTTTATTGGTTTGAAATCTGAATGAATAATATTAAAAATGAAATGAGGGCGCAATACGATGTTAAATGCTTTCTACTCCAGGACCTACATCGTGCTTCAGCTGGAAGATGCGAACACATTTAAACAAACAAAAATGACCGAAGAAGCATTATGGGGTTAATTTCAAAAAGTGGGCCTGCTTCTTTCATATGACAATAAATTGTCAAATGAGAACACAAAATGCAAAATACATTGGGACTGCAATCAGTCAAATACCGACTATAAAGAACGCAAAATAGAAATTCTACTTAAACATTCAAGATACCTTTAATCGCTTTGGCAGGTCATGATATGGGATAACGGAACAACCCGATTTCAAGTATTTTCTACATTTTAACCATATTTTTCGTACTAATTTTAGCTTATGTTGATAATTTAAGAAGAAACCATCTTTGCAAAAAATTATCACGTTTTGGTATCACCATCATATGATATAAGGTATTTTCGGGGTCTTGGCCACTTTTTTCATTTTTTGGCCCTTATATGAAATCTTTGGTTCTAAGGGGGAAGAAAACCTCTTATAAAGTTTTATTTTTCGGAAAAGTGCGCATCTTAGTCTTGAGGCTACCTGGGGTAAAAAACCCTGGGGTAGAAAATCATCTTACAGATAATTATCCACATAGGCATTTATTTAAGTATAGTCCCCACGTTAGTATACCCCCAAGTCCACTTTCCCAACCAATGTGTGGCCAGAAAAGAAAATTTGATATTCTATTGAATTTGTAACCCCCAAGAGAATATTGGTTGGGAACGTAGATTTGGGATGTACGTCTATATGAAACAAACTCCGAAATGTCAATTTGGGACTCATTCAGTCGGAAATTGTGGCAGAAACATGAAAAAAATACGAAATAATAAAGTTACTTTATTGGATCTCCATCGCACAATTTAAATAACAAACAATTAATGCCCATCTTACGGTAATCGGGGTAAAAGAGTAATTTTTTGGCTATTCTTCAAGTATGAGGTGGACAAAACTGAATACCACGCAGTACGGGATTTTAAACGTTGGAAATACAAATTTCAAATTATAGCTCATTTGAATGCTTTTTACAATACCAAAAATTGAGTTGAATTTTCACATGGGGCTATTATAGATGTTTTTTATCATATAGGTATTTAACACTCAAATTAAAGCCTATAGCTGAAAAATAAGATCAGGCTATTCAAAATATCTAAAACCGACGGTAATTATAATTTTTTCCATGAATATTAATTTATATTTAGTCATTACTCATAATCAAGTCATTACTTATAATCAAAATTGTGCCGCCTACATAAGTCAGATCTGTGATTTATTATGCTTTAAAGACTAAAAGTACGGGCCGGCAACGCGGACCGGGCCAGCTAGTATATATATATATATATATATATATATATATATATATATATATATATATATATATATATATATATATATATATATATATGCTTTTCAGGCAGGTGATTGCAATTTATGGAGGATGTTTCGTATACAAAAGTGTTTTCCAAATTCCAATACAGTAGGTTGAATGTATGTTTCACGAACGGTGGTGATTACGACGAGTAAACAGGAGTACTTTTTCTATTTGATTTTAATAAAATTAATCCGGTGCTGCGGAAAGTTATTCTTCCCAAGATGTTTGTGTAGACAGCGTTCTAACATCTAATATATGGGTAGAAAACGAACAGTAAGGTCTGACACTTTTTTTGCTTTGGGAATAATTTGTTGAGCAGGATATATACACCATTTCCCTGGTTCTTGGTAAAAAATAGCTACAACGGCATATACCAATTCGCTATAGAATAGTTTGCTATTATTTAAGGCACCTTTAACTATTTTTAAAATGCTTACCTTCCCAATATGTCATTAAATGTAATGTTTTGAATATAACTGTTTAGTATTTCTCAGAAAACTAGTTTAGGATTAAACTGATACTGTTCGAGTCTGATATTTGTTTGTGGCTGATGGAGGATATTAAATGGGATACCCTCAGATTTGCCATAAAGTATGGGAGTTGAAGAAGGGAGAAGGGTTTTTTGAGACCACTGTGGACATCTAACTGAATTATAAAGATGTGAAATATTTGATCTCCGTAAAATAGTCTAATATTAATAAATCCAAGCAAATGGTTGTAATAAAATTTTTGATTGGTGCTTTGTTTATTCTTTTGATAGTGGCCAATACAACGTGTACTTCAACAAATCCTCAATTGTTCTGCTACTAATTACTTGTCCTTTATAATTCAATCCTGTATCTAGATAATGATTCCGCAACCATATCAGTAAATGGGGAGCGTCTGCAAATGCAAACATTTTTCCTTTCATGTAACCCTTAGGACTGTTTAAATTTAAAACTCTATCGTAACCTTTGCGGAGCATACAGCAAAATATTTAAAGGCTTTGAGTATGGTTAAGCTATATAAAATGCACCGTAAAAAGTTTCCTAATATTCGTCGACCAAATGTTCTCTAATTTGACCGATTTGAGGTATTTAGAAGATCTCGTAAGGTTATAAATCATTTATCAAAAAATTACAAAAAAGTTTCATTTTATTCAGTATTTTTATTTTCAGCGCACAATGGCCACTAAAATCTCCGGATACCAATCCGTTGGACTATTGTGCCTGAAATACCAAAGTGTCGATCACCTCAATATGTATATATTGAGAGTTTTAAATTTAAACAGTCCTAGGAGTTACATGAAGTAGAAAAGATGTATCAAGTCGGTCTATATTCTGATATAGCCTCCCTCAAATGACATAGCCTCTGTCAAATTCCTCAAATGTTGGTAATTTGAGATTTTAAAAAGAACAACACTGAACTGAACAACACAAAAACTGCAACAAAGTCAAACGCCATAATTTTTACATATTTTTTTAAATGTTATTGAAAACAAAAATGTGGGAAATAGCATCAAATTTTACAATGAAACCGTCACCTGCCCGAATGTTGCTATGCGGTTTTTTGGTCCATTCCCGGCGACGTGCTTGCTTGAGGTGATCGACACTTTGGTATTTCAGGCACAATAGTCCAACGGATTGGTATCCCGAAATTTTAGTGGCCATTGTGCGCTGAAAATAAAAATCGAGGAACCTCATTGTGTAATCATTCTTGGGTGGCGCGTGCTGATTGCGATAGTGCTGAGTCCTGTTGGAATGTCCAAGGTCTGCGGCCAAAATGTTTGCGTGCCCAACACTTAAGTACATCCACCAGAATATTTTCACGATAATATTCGGCATTTTTCAATATTTTCTGAATGGAATATTGAGATATGTTCAGGTCACGAGCCATTTTTCGGCCACGGCAACGCGGGTTTCGATCAAGTAGCTTCTTAACTTTTCGACCAATTTCTGCTGATGTTGCTGTTTTCTTCCGTCCACTTCCTTGACGTCGGGCTACGCTACCAATATCACTATGGTACACTATTTAGGGTTTTAACTCTCAGATTAAAACCTCTGGCTGAAAAATACTATAAGGTTTTTGAAACACTATAAATCGCCTGATAAGTGAACCTGTATTGACATTTTTGCAATGCGTACTTTTTTGTATTTAGTCGGGTCATAATTTATACACAAAATCATGCAACTTATGTGAGCCAGATCTGTGAAATACTTTGCTTTAAAAACTATGCAGCCAAAAA
This sequence comes from Musca domestica, assembly GCF_030504385.1. Taxonomy (NCBI): domain Eukaryota; kingdom Metazoa; phylum Arthropoda; class Insecta; order Diptera; family Muscidae; genus Musca; species Musca domestica. The sequence goes on along the minus strand of NW_026712332.1, from coordinate 5,765,574 downwards.
AAAACTAGGCCAGCCAGTATATATATATATATATATATATATATATATATATATATATATATAGCTGACCCTTTCCGCGTTGCCGGCCCATAATTTTAGTCTTTAATGCTTATTTTAAAGCATAATAAATCACAGATCTGACTTATGTAAGCGACACAATTTTTATTGTACTTAATGACTCTAAATAATTTCTAAATAGAAATAAATATTCATAATAAGAATAGTCAAAGATAATTACAATTTTACACTCATTACCGTAAGATGGGAATTAATTTTTATACCCTACACCACAAGGTGGTCAGGGTATTATGTATTTGTGCATTTGTTTGTAACAGGCAAAAGGAAACGAGATAGACCCATAGTTCCTGTTGATGATCTGCATAGAATCACATTCTGAGTCGATTTATGCATGTCCGTCCGTCCGTCTGTCCATGTATTTTTGTAAACTAGGTACATTTCGCATTTATTGCCCTATCCAGATGAAAATCATTTGTTTGGCCCAAGGACGAACCCTATTGAAATTGGAGATAATCGGACAAAATTTACATATAGCTCCCATATATATCCCATATATATCAGTCCGAATAGTATGGAATTTTGCACGTACGATCAGATTGGACCTGAAAATAAGTATGCCAAATTTGATAAAAATCTGTTCAGATGTAGCTATAGCTCCCATATATATTTTTCATCCGATTTGTTATTTTTGTCCTCCGCAGCCGTAATTTGCACTCTGTAACAACAATATTTGGGGAAATATATCAAATACAGCTCAGAAATACATTTGCTAAATTTTATCGAGATCGTTTCAGATTTGGATATAGCTCCCATATATAACTTCGTCCGATTTACCTTTGATTGTGCGCCAAATGTCTAAAATTTGCCCAAAAGCGTTGAAATTTGGCGCTTACGACCGAATTGAGTCTAGAAGCTAGTATGTCAAATTTGGTGAAGATCGGTTCAGATATAGCTATAGCTCCTATATATACTGTTCATCCGATTTGTTATATTTGTTACCCACAGCCGTAATATGCACTCCGTAACAACGATATTCAGGCAAATATATCAAATACAGCTCAGAAATATCTTAGCCAAATTTTATCAAGATCGGTTCCGATTTGGATATAGCTCCCATAATATAGCTTAGTCCTTTGAACTTTAAATTATAATTATAATCATATCGTGTATGATTGAATTGTCCCACAAAAACTTTTAATTGTTGTTCGGAGCATTACTAAATTAGCAAAGTGGTGTAGGGTATCATAAAGTCGGCTCTGCCCGACTTTAAGACTTTCTTTACGGGTTTTTATTGAAATTGTGCGTTGGAGACCAAATAACGTCCATATTTTTCATCTTAGTATAATTCAATGACGATTAAACAAATGTTCGGTCCCGTGTTTCTTTCTAATATTTGTAATTTTTGTCATGTTTCTGACTGAATGAGTCCCAATTTGACTTTCACAACCAATTTTCTCTTGAGGATTGCAAATTCAATAGGATACAAAATGTTCTTTGCAGACCATTGGTTAGGAAAGTGGAATTGGGTGTACACATAATGTGGGGACTATACTTAAATAAATGCCTACGTGGACAATTATCTGTAAGATCGTTCTCTACCCCAAAATTGCCTAAATACAATTTTTTATCCAAACCATTTGGTGATTGTGGTCAAAACCAAGATGGGTCCTACTCCGAAAATTGTATGCGAAGAGGTTTTCTATCCCCTTAGAAACAAAGATGCCAAATAAGGGCCAAAAAAAAAATAAATTAAAAAATAGCCAAGAACACGAAAATAGCTTAAATCAGAATGGTTTCTTCCCAAATTACCAACATTTGCCGAAATTAGTATGAAAATATGGTAAAAAAAAGTAAAACATACTTGGAATACGGGTTGTACCCTTATCCGGGGGTTATGACCCATATCATGACCTACAAAAGCGGTTTAAGGTATATTGAAAGTTAAGGAAGAATTTCTGAAAGGATAGAAATTCTTTTCTTACTTCTATTTTGCGCCCTTTAAATTCGATATTTCACTGATTGCAGTCCCTATGAATTTTGCATTTTGGTCAGGCCCACGTTTTGAAATGAGCCCCATAACGCTTGGTTATTTTTGTTTGTTTATATGTACTCACATCTTCCAGTTGAAAGCTAAATGGCAATTTTAGACATGAAAGATCGCCATTTAACATGGTATTGCACATTGTTTAATTTTTGATATTAGTAATTCAGAATTCAAAACAATTAAAAATTTACACTTCTATATAGGTTGTTAAATTGTAACAATGTCACGCCAAAAAGATTTTGTTTAATTATATTTTTATTGGTATTTTTAACGCTTTGTAACACCATTTGTAACACTTCGAAATATACATTTTAGAACCCACAATGTATATATTCCTGATCAGCCTAAAATTCTATGTCGATTTAGCAATGTCCGTCGGTCTGTAGAAATCACTCTAGCTTGCGAACGAAAATTTACTCAAATGTGTATTATGTCCGAACGTCCACGTCTTCGTATAGCCCTCATATAACGGTACCTCCCGATATGCGGTATTTTGATGATTTTAGGGATATTATTTACTGGAATTTTTTAAAATTTGGTATTTGAAATTCGTAATTGACACTACAGTCTATGACAGAAAATTGTATGTGCAGATACACGTTTTATAACCCCCATGGTACCTCATTATATTCGGTATTTTGATGATTTTAACTACATTATAAACGGATTTTTTTTTCAAGTTTTGCATTTAAATATTTTAATAGCTTATGACAAAAGTTGCCTATGCAGGTCCATAGGCCATAGGTATAGACCCTAAAATACGGCTACATTTGGTATTTTTAAGATTTTAACAGAATTTATAACGTATTTTATTTTTTTTTAATTGCTCAATTTGTACCAACTGGTGGATTTTATTCAAAGATCGGCCCGGCCGAATTTACATTTTTTTTGCCAAGATATCATTTCGAAATTGTATGAATTGTCAAAATCCGTCAAAACGTTCTTGAGTTATAAGCATATTGACTAATATTCTTTTATATGGTGAAATTAAGTAATTCTTTATTTTGTTCACAAAAAGAAAGATTGAATTTAATATGATAAGCTAAAAAAGAAAAAAAATCGTTCATTATATAAAATTGCCAGAAAAAATTAAGTAATTGAAAAAAGAAAAAAAAAACTAACTCGTTCACTGGTAAAATGTTTACAGGGCCTTACGATATTAGGCCTTACTATTATTCTTAAATTCGATTCCATTGCAAGAATTTTCTCTATTTTTCCAATTTTAGAATTTTTGCATTACGACAGGCTCTTTTTATGATTTTTTAGCGATTTTGAAAAAGTAGTTATCCTTTAACTTTGGTTAGACCGCGTTCAATTATTTTGATATCATCTATTATGGTTCGCCACCCCATAATTGGTTTCGCTTTATACTCCCCAAAAAGACTACATATCATATTAGAATTCAAACAGGAAAAAAACACTAAAAATGTTCATTCTATAATCTTAAGTCAAAATGGAAAAAAATCATGCAAAATAAAAAATTACTATTGTACATTTGAAAAGTCAAAATGAAAATTTTGAAATATTTAATTTTTACGCGATTTTTTTGGATTGTATCCTTTTCGCCCAAGAGACAATTTCGAATTTGTCTGAGTCGTTAAATATCTTCATTATCTGGTAAATATAAGGATTTTAGGTAAATCAAGATAGTGGGCGTAAAAGTAAGCATGGTCTATATTTATACCCTACACCACAAGGTGGTCATTATACCCTACACCACAAGGTGGTCAGGGTATTATGTATTTGTGCATTTGTTTGTAACAGGCAAAAGGAAACGAGATAGACCCATAGTTCCTTTTGATGATCTGCATAGAATCACATTCTGAGTCGATTTATGCATGGCCGTCCGTCCGTCTGTCCGTCTGTCCATGTATTTTTGTAAACAAAGTACAGTTCGCATTTATTGCCCTATCCAGATGAAATTTGCACAAATCATTTGTTTGGCCTAAGGACGAACCCTATTGAAATTGGAGATAATCGGTCAAAATTTAGATATAGCTCCCATATATATCTTCGTCCGATTTGCCTTCTATTGTGCACTAAACATGTAATTACAGCCCGAATGTTATGGAAATTTGCACCTACGATCAGATTGGACCTGCATTGTATTGTGCACTAAACATGTAATTACAGCCCGAATGTTATGGAATTTTGCACGTACGATCAGATTGGACCTGAAAATAAATATGCCAAATTTGATCGAAATCGGTTCAGATATAGCTATAGCTCTCATATATATTGTTCATCCGATTTTTTATTTTTGTCCTCCGCAGCCGTAATATGCACTCTGTTACAACAATATTTGGGGAAATATATCAAATACAGCTCAGAAATACCTTATCTAAATTTTATCGAGATCGGTTCAGATTTGGATATAGCTCCCATATATAACTTCGTCCGATTTGCTTTGATTGTGCACCCAACGTCTAATATTTGCCCAAATTGGATGAAATTTGGCACTTACGACCGAATTGAGTCTAGAAGCTAGTATGTCAAATTTGGTAAAAATCGGTTTAGATATATATATATATATATATATATATATATATATATATATATATATATATATATATCTTTATCCGAATTCAAATTAATTATGCACCAAATGGGCAATACAAGTCCGAATTTAAAAGATATAAATGCTTCGGCATATTTAGTCCTTTGAACTTTAAATTATAATTATAATCATGGCGTGTATGATTGAATTCTCCCATAAAAACTTTTAATTATTATGCGCAGCTCTACTTAATTAGCAAAGTGGTGTAGGGTATCATAAAGTCGGCCCGCCCGATTTTAAGACTTTCTTTACAGGTTTCTTCTTTAAATCCTAACTCGGGGTATGACGAACGTTTGTACATATGTCATAAGGTATATATATATATAAAAATACATGGACAGACGGACGGACGGACATGCATAAATCGACTCAGAATGTGATTCTATGCAGATCATCAAAAGGAACTATGGGTCTATCTCGTTTCCTTTTGCCTGTTACAAACAAATGCACAAAGACATAATACCCTGACCACCTTGTGGTGTAGGGTATAATAAGCACCTTGTGGTGTAGGGTATAATGACCACCTTGTGGTGTAGGGTATAAATATAGACCATGCTTACTTTTACGCCCACTATCTTGATTTACCTAAAATCCTTATATTTACCAGATAATGAAGATATTTAACGACTCAGGCAAATTCGAAATTGTCTCTTGGGCGAAAAGGATACAATCCAAAAAAATCGCGTAAAAATTAAATATTTCAAAATTTTCATTTTGACTTTTCAAATGTACAATAGTAATTTTTTATTTTGCATGATTTTTTTCCATTTTGACTTAAGATTATAGAATGAACATTTTTAGTGTTTTTTTCCTGTTTGAATTCTAATATGATATGTAGTCTTTTTGGGGAGTATAAAGCGAAACCAATTATGGGGTGGCGAACCATAATAGATGATATCAAAATAATTGAACGCGGTCTAACCAAAGTTAAAGGATAACTACTTTTTCAAAATCGCTAAAAAATCATAAAAAGAGCCTGTCGTAATGCAAAAATTCTAAAATTGGAAAAATAGAGAAAATTCTTGCAATGGAATCGAATTGAAGAATAATAGTAAGGCCTAATATCGTAAGGCCCTGTAAACATTTTACCAGTGAACGAGTTAGTTTTTTTCTTTTTTCAATTACTTAATTTTTTCTGGCAATTTTATATAATGTACGATTTTTTTCTTTTTAGCTTATCATATTGAATTCAATCTTTCTTTTTGTGAACAAAATAAAGAATTATTTTCACCATATAAAAGAATATTAGTCAATATGCTTATAACTCAAGAACGTTTTGACGGATTTTGACAATTCATACAATTTCGAAATGATATCTTGGCAAAAAAAAATGTAAATTCGGCCGGGCCGATCTTTGAATAAAATCCACCAGTTGGTACAAATTGAGCAATTAAAAAAAAAAAAATAAAATACGTTATAAATTCTGTTAAAATCTTAAAAATACCAAATGTAGCCGTATATTAGGGTCTATACCAATGGCCTATGGACCTGCATAGGCAACTTTTGTCATAAGCTATTAAAATATTTAAATGCAAAACTTGAAAAAAAATCCGTTTATAATGTAGGTACCATGGGGGTTATTAAACGTGTATCTGCACATACAATTTTCTGTCATAGACTGTAGTGTCAATTACGAATTTCAAATACCAAATTTTAAAAAATTCCAGTAAATAATATCCCTAAAATCATCAAAATACCGCATATCGGGAGGTACCGTTATATGAGGGCTATACGAAGACGTGGACGTTCGGACATAATACACATTTGAGTAAATTTTAGGACATTGCTTGGACAGCTCTACTTAATTAGCAAAGTGGTGTAGGGTATCATAAAGTCGGCCCGCCCGATTTTAAGACTTTCTTTACTGGTTTTTTCTTTAAATCCTAATTCGGGGTATGACGAACGTTTTATTTAAGCTCAAAATTGGAATGAATGAAAATGTTTTTACAGACTAAACAAATGTAAAAATTGAAACAATGTGAACTAGGATGCATATAATTAACTAAATGTAAAGTAAAATGACAAAGTGTACCTACACTACTCCCCCTGCTGAAGCACTAATGTCCAACAAATTAAAGGTAACTCGCTTGACTTTTTTAATCTCATTCTGAGTTTCGGTATTCTCGACAAAGGCCGGTTTAATCCTATCTATCGATATACTTCTAATATTCCCGTCTATTTCTAGTTTGAAACATTTCTTATCTCTTTCTACTACTTTATACGGTCCTTCATATGGATGCTGTAAAGATCGACCGTTTTCTACCCGAACAAAAATATATTTACAACTAGAAAGATCCTTGGATATATAAGTTCCTCTAGTAGCATTCTTATGATGAGATATATTGGATCGAATGTCTTTGAAATATCCTTTCAACTTATCTACAAATTTGGTACTGTACTCCGTCGAGCTTGGCACTACTAACTCCCCCGGCAACCGTAAGTCTTGTCCATAAATCATCTGAGCTTTAAAGTACATTTCAATCCTAATAATACCATTGGAAGCACATCAAACCACTTTGTTTGCTGATTGCTTGCCATTATCGCAGCCTTAAGCTGCCGATGAAACCTCTCAACCATGCCATTTGCTTGAGGGTGATATGCTGAAGTAGTAATTCTGTGACTACCAAGTAAATTTGTCAATTCTGTAAACATTTTTGACGTGAATTGAGTACCTCTGTCAGTTGTTATTCTGAGAGGCACCCCAAAACGAGAAACCTATTTGGTAAATAATACCCGAGCTACTGTTTCAGCCGAAATATCCCTCAGCGGATTTGCTTCAGACCAACGTGTGAACCTATCAATTACGGCTAACAGATAACGATGGTTGCGTGACGGTGGCAATGGGCCTACAATATCGACGTGTATATGTTCAAACCTACCCTTCGGAATATCAATTTTTGTCACTGGCGATTTTGTATGCCTAGTAATCTTCGATTTCTGACAACTTATACACTCCTTTGCCCAAACGTTTATTTCCTTGCTCATGCCTGGCCAATAATACCTCTTACAAATCATCCGACGGGTACCTCTAACACCATGGTGGGAAACAGAATGCATCTTATCGAATATAATTCTACGCATCGCTAATGGTATGTATGGTCGCGGTGTCCCTTGCAACACTTCGCACCAAACATTGACGTTAAATAACGGAATTTCAATCAACTTCAAATTATGATATTTCTCCTTGTTTCGTGTAATCTCTGCCAGATTGTCATCTTTTTGCTGCTCAGCACACAATAATTGTAAATTCAAATTGGAAAGCGTATCAGCTACTACGTTGAAGGTCCCCCGCACATATTGAATACCATTCGTAAATTGGGAAATGTATTCTAATTGTCGGATCTGTCTTGGACTCCTCTCTGTTTTTGACTCCAAAACACGTGTCAATGGCTTATGGTCAGTATACACAGTAAAACATCTTCCTTCAAGAATATAGCGAAAATGTTTTATATTGAATGAATCGCCAGTAACTCGCGATCAAACGCACTATACTTTGCTTCTGTATCGGACAATTTCCTTGAGAAGAATGCTAAAGGCTCCGTAACACTACCACGTTCTTATTGTAAAACCCCTTCTATGGCAGTGCCTGATGCATCGACCGTCAATGTTAGTCTCGATTTACCATCAAAATGACTCAACATTATTCGTGATGCGAAGGCTTTCTTTATGTCGACGAATGCTTTCTCAGCTCTATCATCCCACGTAATAATTTTCTTTCTTTTTATTCAATGCATTATTTATCATATCATGTATAGGACTAGACAATTCTGCCAATCCGGAAATATACCTGTGATAATAATTGATCATACCCATGAATTTCTGCATTAATTTAACTGTATTTGGTTTCTCAAAATCGCGAATGGCAGAGACCTTCTCGTCTGGTGGCCTAATTCCCTCTTCTGAAACATGGTGTCCTAAAAAATCGACATTTGTTGCTCCGAATACACACTTGCCTGGCTGGATGTTCAATCCGTATTCCTGTAGCCTACTAAATACCACACTCAGATGCTTTAAGAGTTCCTCTTCGTTTTCACTAAAAACTAATACATCGTCAATGTAAAGAAATACAAAATCTAGGCCCTTGAAAACCTCATTTATGAAGCGCTGGAAAGTTTGAGACGAGTTTCTCAACCCAAAGGGCATTCGAACAAATTCAAACATACCGAATGGTGTCGTAATTGCTGTCTTGTGTACATCTTCTGGAGCCATTGTAATTTGATGATAAGCCCGAACTAAATCTATAGTTGAAAACACTCGTTTCCCGTTTATGTTCATGTTTAAGTCGTGTATATGTGGTATAGGATATCTATCCGGGACTGTGACGGCGTTTAATTGTCTAAAGTCACCACAAGGACGCCAATCATCTGGATCCTTCTTGGGGACCAAATGCAGAGCAGAAGCCACGCTCGAATCAGAAGGTCGGCAAACACCGCATTTAACTAGATACTCAAATTCAAACTTAGCCACTTTATACTTCATATGATCCAACCGCCTGGGTTTTGTGTAGGGTAACGTCCCATTAGTTACAATCTTATGCACAGTCGAATGTTTGACCGGCTTTGTATAGTCGGGCTCTGATGTCAATGAGGGAAACTCCTTTAGTAAATTCGTATATTGATCTTCGTAAGCAAAAATCCTAGGCAACTGAATGGAACATAGTTGCAAACATGTGGATACTTTCAAATTTGTCACAGGATCCACCAAGCTTTTATTTCTAATATCTACCAACAATCCGTATTTATGAAGGAAATCCGTTCCTATTATCGGCCTACTTATATTCGCTAATGTAAACCCGAATTGAAAGTCACGGCGTAATCCTAAATCCACTTTCAATTACTTTTTCCCATATGTCCGAATCGTTGAACCGTTCGCAGCCGTCAACACCACATCGGAGACTCTCTTTTCATTTCTAAATTTTGATGCCGGCAAAATCTATATATCAGCCCCACTGTCCACTAAAAATGTCAATTTACTAGATCTGTCATACACATATAAGCGACGTGTTGATATCTCTGCGCACCCATTGCTAGTCGCTTTCACAACGGGCTTGACTAATTTTTTGAATCATTATTTTTAACATACGAACAAGGCTGCTCACAATTTCTTGCATCTTTGCCGAATCTGTAATGGAATCTACACAACCAACCTCTTTTCCTACTTTCCGATCGTGGCCTGTTTCCTCTTAATCCCTCTCTTCTACCGCGATGTTGCTATTCCTCAAACTGACGCTTCATTGTGGAAACCTCAAACGAAAGTTTGTCAAACCCTTGGCAAATATTACTCGTAGCCTGAACCAAGCCTTCTACTACCTTACCCATGTCTGGAACTTGCGATGCATTTCCCGATGCAGCGGATACTCCTAGCGCAGATAACTCCTCTTTCTGAAGTACCCCCCAAATATTATCCGCTAACTGAATCAGCTGGTTCATGTCAGACAAATTTGATCCCATTAATGCAACATTGAGATTTTTTGGTAACCTTCGTAACCAGAGTCTTCTTAAAACATCCTGTCTAAACTGAGTTCCAGCCGTTAATAACATGGATCTGTAAAATTCTGATGGCTTCTGATCTCCCATTTCAGAATCAGCTAACATCCTATCTATACGTTGGCTATCGCTCAAAGAATGTCGTTTTATCAACACACTTTTTAAATCTTCATAGCTGTTGTTATTTATTGGATTCTTAATGACATCCAAAACAGACATAATAACCTCCTGAGGTAAAGCTGTAACCACATATTCGTACTTCATCTTATCCAAAGATACCCTTTAGTTGCGAATTGCATTTCAGCATGAACGAACCATGCCTCCGGACAATTTGTCCAAAACCCCGGCAATTTTATAGAAGCAGCAGAAACCTCAAACCTATTCGATTGACATGTCATATTAGAACTATTTGATAACCGATTGTGCGTTTGGATTAGTGTCTAACGTGCCATTACTATCCGATGTATCATTTTCGCTCGAAACCCGACCATCTGCTCAATGAGGTGATCTTAACATGATGATGCTTCGGGGAAGGAGTTTACACAACAATAAAGAAATGGGAAAAAAATTATGGAACAATAACAGAAGAAATGTTAAAAATAATTACTAAAATACTAATCCAAATAATAGATACAGAGAGTAAGGAATACAATTCAGCACATCTCCAAATTCTGCAAACTTACGAATGGTTTATTGTTGTTATGAATGCCAGATTGCTTATAAAGACCATAATAACTTGCAGGATTCCAACCAGGCGCGAATAATTGATTGCAGATTTAAATTCTATACTGTTGATACAATCGTTAATCGATAGGATTCCAAATAGGACACAAAACAGATTTCTGCAATTGTGGCTGTTTCTCAATTTTGTTCAAAATTCTTATTTGCAGACAATTCTTCCAACTAGATTTTTTCAATCGCTTCCACAGATTTGTAGTCCTTTAAGATGTTTAAAGAAAAAATCGCTTTCCAAAGCTGCTCCTGGCAGGATCGCCAATTGTGGTGACACAATTTGTTTTATATAAAAATGAATAAACTAAACAAATGTAAAAATTGAAACAATGTGAACTAGGATGCATATAATTAACTAAATGTAAAGTAAAATGACTAAGTGTACCTGTTCATGACTTGTGCGAACATTGCATTAGCAACGTAGTAACGCCGGCAAAAATTAACCGTTGCGGCTTTGGGTTTATAATATTCTAATTGTGGTATTTATACACAAACACATCCAAAGAGGCAACGGTTAATTCCATTCAGCAATATAAACAATTCCAACAGCAAAACCTGCAAACTGGTTTTGCCATTGGTTTTGTTTTTGATTCCTTCAAGTTCAGTTCAATCGTGAATTTTAAAAACGCCGGAACATCTTCTCCCCCGTACTAAAGTGAAAACAAACAGAAATTTAAACTTAAATTATCTAAAAACTTAAAAACCAAATTATAAACTACGAACGTAATACTAAAACTAAAACTTACACACTAGTCAATAAATAAAATTTTAAAAGTGAATACTTAGAAACTAAATTAAAATTGTGAAATAAATAGAATAAAATTAAACCTAAGACTAAAATTGAATTGTTTTAAAAAAGAAAAATAAATAACTAAAACCTATATTGTATAAAAACATGAATTAAAATATAAACGAAAATAAATATAATAAAATCAAAACCAAAAAACAAACAAAATTTTCTAATTACAAATAAAAGGAAAAAAAGGTGAATTGAAAAACATTTGATCCTTCAGTGCCAGATAAACATAAAGTGATGTTTTTTAAATAATTAAAAACAAAAAAGAACATTTACAGAGAAAAAATACATAGACACCGTGAGTATATAAGCAAGATCGGCATAATACAGTGAAACATAAAAGTGACAATACGTTGGAATACAGAAGTGACATTACAGTGAAACACAAAAGAGAAAAAAAAACATTGATTTATAAAACTAACAAAAATACAAAAAATAAATAAAAGACATTATACAGTGACGCAATTTGGAACAAAATACATTGAGACATCAGAACAGTTTGTGAAACCGATTTACAGAAGGGGTGACGACACAACAACAGCACTCAAACCTGAGACCCAAAACCAGCAACAAAGTGAGTACTCGTGGAAATTCTTAAGCTATTTTAGAGAATAAGGCATAAAAGGAGCAGGCAAATTCTTGATATTTGCTTTGAACCTTCTACTCGCTTTGTAACATAAATTAAAAACATACATGCTGGCTTCTTTTGAAACTGGAAACTGCCCTTAGACTCAAAATTTACCATAAGCACCTAGCCTTGACTCACACATCACAAAACCTCATTTTAAGCCACTATCTTGGACGGACATTCAACAGAAAAAAATGTAGCTTTTTTTATATACTTTAAATTTGCCCATATTTTAACTGGAAGAGTTCTATTGGAAATTGCTGAACGTGGAAGTCCACGCTGATTTGACCGACATATTGACACATATACCTCTATGTAAATTAGATTTGGAAAATTGGCGTTACTAATAATACATAAACCCCATATTTGAAAAAAGGAGATTTACATACATCATCATTTAAATACATAGCGAAAATATAGTCGCCATTTTTTTGGAAAAATTTGGCGTCTATCGAAAACATGAAAAAGTAAATAACAACTGTTTAAAAAATAGCGTCTGGTGGACAGACAAAATTTAACCTAAAATTTTTAAGCAATTTTTTGAGAAAATATTGGAAAACAAGCAAGAGTCTGGTGGACAGACACACATGTGATACATAACCCACAAATTTATTTGAAATTTTGGAAAAATACATTTTTTTTATAAAGTCTGGTGGACAGACATAAAATCGATCCCATCTATTTACAATTACATATTCTTATTATAATTTTAACCTCTTTTACAATTTAGCAAAATCTCTGTTGCTCTAAAGAGCTTAATATTTTTCTGGGACCCAAAATTAATTTCTGTAATTTTTGGCAGAAATATTTTGCTGGTTTTTTCTACTTTTGCGGATTTTGACCCAAATTATTTTCTTTTGAAATATTTTGCCAAATCAAATTTTTTTAAAATTTTTGCTCAAATTTTTGGATTTTTGACCCAAATTATTTCTTTGAAAAATTTTATCAAAAAATTTGGCGAATTTAGAAAATTTGTTGGATGAGATGAATTTTCACAGCAATAATCAGCGTTATTGGCTTTTATAAAATAAAATCCTCCTGTTATAGGATATTAAGCGATTTTAAGTAAAAATTTTGAAATTTTTGTTCGACAACCCAACTCACATTTTTTCCTTCGTTGAAATTTTTTTTTGAATTCTCTGAAACTTTTTGAGTTTTCAACTTCTCTTTGAATATCAAACTAGACTCTCGTGATTTTTTGGAAAAAAATCGTTTATTGCAGCAATACATCTCTGGTAGTTTCTGTTTTTGCAATTCTAGTTCACCCACTTTTGTTTTAAAAACTTTTGGATTATTTGTCGATTTGCAAAAATAAAATCCTCCTGTAAGTGGACTTTAAGAGATTTTATTTTCTTTTTGCTCATTTTGGCTAAAAGTTGACTCCTTCTGGCAACCCAACAAACATTTTTAATCAAATCAGTCCGGCGTCAAATACAAAGAAAATTTTTGAAATTTTTCAAAAAATTTGAAATTCTTGAAAGGAAACGAAATATAATTTGATTCAAACCAATAAGATAAGATCGTTTTCGTCGACAAAAATTGGAGAGAGGAACTTATCCTCATTTTAAAAATAAAAATTTGGATAAAAGTTTAAATTCTAAACCAAGTTAGTCCTTTTCGTTGGGCAACTTTTCTTTTTTGTAACAAAACAAATATTTCGTTAAGGTCAACGCTCAGCTTTCAAAATGGATAAAATTTTAAGCGATAAATTTACAAATTGCGTCAACGATCTTCTGGATTATATTTCAATTTTTTCAATAACCAAACCTGATGACACGGTACATTCACTGGAAACAACACGAATGGAGTTGGACTCTGCATGGGACCAAGTCAAAAGAGCATACATAGACTGCCGGGATTATGTTCCAGAAGAGGAAGGAAAGCCGATCGATAAAAATAAACTGAGGAAGCACTATATGGATACCATGGGGTCGTACAAGAAAGCGCTGAGTTCAATAAATGGACAAATTCAAAACATTTTGGATGAAAAAACACAAGAAAAAATGAAAAGAGAGTCAGAGATGTCACAACAAGGAAGGGAAGTGGATTTTACTAATGTATCGCGGCTACCCCCAAGCGATACAGACAAATTTAAAGGTGGTTATAGGGAATGGCCTACCTTCAGAGATCTATTTTCAGCAATTTATATAAATAACTCAAAATTAAGCAATGTCGAAAAATTATTCCATTTAACGCAAAAGACAGCAGGAGAAGCTAGAGAAATTATTTCACATCTCCCACTAACTAATGACGGATTTACATTAGCATGGAAAAATCTCACAGATCGTTACGAGAATAAACGGATGCAAATTACTGAAGAAATCAAGACACTTTTTAATCTACCTGGAGTTTCTACTGAATCAAGTCACACTATACAAAAACTACAACGCACTGTTAATAGCAGCATTCAGACACTGGGGATGCTTGATGTCGATGTTAAAGGATGGGATCCGATTTTAATATACATTTGTTCAACAAAATTACCTAGAGGCTTTTTAGAAGAATTCGAGAACTCATTAAGCGATTGTAAACAAATTCCAAAATGGGAACAGTTTGACTCTTTCTTAACAAACAAATTCAAAACTTTGGAATCAGTTGGAAATATAAAGCCCTCTACATCGACATTTGCTCAACAAAAACCAAATAGCAATCACACGCCTAGATTTTTGAAAACATTTCAAACAAATGTCTCAAAAAATACAAACAACTTTGGAGGAAGACCTACTAATGTAATATTACCTCAACAAAATAAGCCGAAAAATACTCAAACTTGTCAAGTCTGCAAATCAAATCATTTCATAAGAGATTGCAGCGAATTTTTGAAAAAGAGTGTGAATGACAGATTCTCATCGTGAAAACATCACACTTATGCTGCAATTGCTTGTCATCAAATCACGGAGTAAAGGATTGCAAAAGTCGCTTTGGCTGCCGTATTTGTAATATGAAACACAACATTTTGTTACACAAGGGAACGGAAACCCAAACAACCAACTCATACCTAGCCCGAGTGGAAGCACGACCTAGTACTAGTGCTGCTGCTCTTTCAAATCTAATACAGTCCACTACAAACCTAGAAACAACTACTATTACTACTTTGACCCTCCAAGATAAGCAAATTTGTGAGCGACAATCTGGAGGAACACTACTCTTCACAGCAATAGTACAAATTGAAACCAAAGGACAACTTTACGATGCCCGAGCTCTAATAGACTCAGGATCACAATCCACCTTTATTTCGGAAAAGATGAAAAACTTTTTGAAGTTACCTACACGGAATAACTTAGTTCATGTCACTGGCTTAAGTCAATTTGTTTCTGAGACTTCAACGAAATCTTGCTTGTTTACTATGAGATCCAAATATGACCCTAGCTTCAAACTGGAAGTCTGGGCTCCAGTTTTAAAGAACTTACCTTCAAATCTACCACCACAAAACTTAGATGAATCACAACTTCGAGATGTAACAGTATTAGAACTGGCTGACCCGAAATTTTACGTTAGTCAACCAATCGAATTACTTATTGGAATGGACATAGGACCATTAATATTCACAATTGGAACTCCAATGAAAACATTTGGATCAATTTTAACACAAAAAACCAAATTTGGATGGATAGTTGGAGGACCCATACCAGGAAGCATCCTTCAACGAAAACAAATATCACTTCTAAACACAACTTCAATAGAGAAAGTACTTACACGTTTTTGGGAGGTGGAAGAGACCCCTAAAATAGTTTTACGGTCAGAAGAAGACCAATTTTGTGAACAAAACTTCATTGAAACAACAATACGGAACAAGGATGGAAGATATGTGGTGACTCTCCCATTCAAAAAATGCGAAGAATTGGGGAATTCCCGAAACATCGCCCTTGCTCAATTCTACAGAATGGAGAAAAAACTTATGAAAACACCAGAGATCAAAGAACAATATGATGCTTCAATACTTGAATACTTAGAACTTGGTCATATGAGGAAAGTCAATCCGAATGAAATCGATAAAATGCCAAATTATTATCTACCACATCATGCAGTAATTAAGCCAGATCGAATCACGACAAAGTTAAGAGTCGTCTTCAATGCTTCTTGCCCATCATCAAACAAAACAAGTCTCAATGACATATTGTTTCCGGGACCCATTTACAACAAGATTTGGTACTACAAATTCTAAAATGGAGATTTTTTAAGTATGCTTTTAACACCGATATTACAAAGATGTATCGTCAAATACTTTTGGATTCGAATCAAACAAAATATCAAAGAATTATCTTTAGAAAGTCTCCGGAAAACCCAGTAGAAGATTATGAGCTGCTAACAGTTACATTTGGAGTTAACTGCGCACCATATTTAGCATTGAGAACTCTTCTTAAACTAGCAGAAGATGTAAAAGAATCATACCCTAGAGCCGCAAATATAATTTTGAATAATTTGTATGTTGATGATCAATAAAAGCTCGAAAGGAATTAACTGCCGGTTTTACACTAATGAAATGGGCGTCAAATGATCACAAAATAATACAAGATATTCCACATGAACATTTGCTACCACTCAATTGGCTAGACATTTCCGAAGATGCGTCAACTAAGACCCTTGGAATTCGATGGAATATCTCAATCGATTATTTTTCCTTCACACCACCTTCAATGGAAAATAAAAATATATCTTCAAAAAGAGAAGTTTTATCAACTATAGCTAAATTGTTTGACCCATGTGGATGGCTGGCACCTGTGGTCGTCGTATTGACTGGGATGATCAATTAAAGCCCATAACTCAAATGAACTGGAACAATTTTGTCAAAAATAGCAAAGATATTGAATATCTCAGAGTTCCTCGATGGATTTAATACACGCTAGATGGTTCTGAAAGCGTGTATGGAGCCACTCTATATATTAGGGTGGAAAATACTGACCATAAGACACATACATTCTTATTAGCAGCAAATACTCGTGTCGCTCCTATTAAAAAACTATCAATACCCAGACTCGAGTTATGCGGGGCAGTATTACTCTCCAAGTTAGCAAAATCCATTGTTAATAGCCTACAAATATCAAAATATTCGACACAATTTTGGACCGATTCTACCATCGTCTTAGCATGGTTAAAAAAGCCTCCTTGTCATTGGAGCACATTTGTTGGAAATAGAGTCTCGGAAATTGCTAATAATGTTGGACAAGAAAATTGGAGACATGTTGATTCGGAAATAATCCAGCTGATATTGCGAGCCGTGGATGTTCGCCTGCAGAGCTCAAGACTAGTGATCTCTGGTGGCAGGGACCTCAATGGCTCAGAAGGCCAAAAGACCGTTGGCCATCGTATGAAATCCCAAATGACACAAATTTGGAAGCCAAAACGGCAAAAGTTATGACACTTTTCGCGGAAAGAGATGACCCTTTAAAAAATTTCTCCTCTTTATCTAAAGTTTATCGATCATACGCATATGCCCTAAGACTCTGGAAAAATACTGGAGCAAGTAGACAACACCTTCGCAACTCATCAAACGACCTTACATCAGATGAAATCCAAGATGGAAAACGATCTTGCATAATTCGTACCCAGAAATTCGTATTTGCAGACGAATTCAACGCACTTATGAAAAAGACTCAAATTTCTCCATCAAGTCCTCTGTTGACGCTCAACCCGTTTATAGACTCAAAGGGCATTATTAGAGCAAATGGCCGATTGGTACAATCGCCAGCTCTTACATATAGCGAACGTCACCCAATAATATTACCACATGGCGCAAAACTTAGCAAATTATTAGTCGAATTCACTCATAAGGTTACTTTACACGGGGGTAATCAATTAATGACCCGAGTAAGTCGCTTATCAAACAAACCATACGAAAATGTCGAATCTGCTTAATTCACAAAAAACAAACCCAAACTCAAATAATGGCTTCGCTACCACCTGAACGTACTTTTCTGTCTCGACCCTTTACAAACACAGGGGTAGATTTTGCAGGACCCTTTAACATTAAAAGTTACTCAGGAATAGCCTGCTTTATTACAAAAGGCTACGTATGCCTTTTTGTCTGTTTCGCCACTGAGGCTATACATTTAGAGCCCACAAGCGATTTGTCGACATATGCCTTTCTTGCCGCTTTTTCTAGATTAATTAGTCGGCGAGGTTGTCCGTCTTGTATATTTTCGGACAACGGAACTAACTTTGTGGGAGCGGTTGATCTACTAAAGCGAGATAGATTAGCTTTCATGAAGAATATTAAAAATAGCACGATTCAGAACAACTTCACTCAAAATCTTACTTGGAAATTTATTCCTCCTGGTGCTCCGCACATGGGCGGCTTGTGGGAAGCTGGCGTCAAATCATTTAAAACACATTTGCGAAAAAGTATCCCAAAAATGAATTTTACTTTTGAAGAATTTACAACTATTTTAGCAAGAATTGAAGGCTGTCTTAATTCCCGACCCTTAAGTCCTGCTAGTGATGACCCAAATGATCTTTCCCCTTTGACTCCTGGTCATTTCCTAATAGGAACATCTATTCTTACCCCAGCTGAACCAGACATTTCAGATACAGATTTAAGCTTAGTCAATCGTTGGAAAAGACTCAAAGTTATTTCGCAATATTTTTGTAACAGATGGAAGTTAGAATATCTTCACGAACTTCACAGAAGGACTAAGTGGAAATATGAGAAAGAGAATATCAAAGAAGGAGATTTAGTTGTCGTAAAAGATGATAGATTGGCTCCGCATGAATGGAAGTTAGGTCGTATTGAAAAAACTTATCCAGGTAGTGACCAAAATACCAGGGTTGTTGACATACGGACAGTAGGTGGCAACTTAAGCAGACCCGTTTCAAAATTAGTCAAATTGTTCTCCGACTGACTAGTCGGATTATTTTTTAAGAAAGAATTTAGTACTCGCCATTTGTTTCTCTCAGATATGGCTGCCTATTTGCCTAACAAAGACTACAGGTTGGAAGCAAGAGAAGAGCATATGTCCCAAAACGGAAGCAGAAATCGGCAGCCCAACAGAGCAGGATCAAGACAAATTTCCCGTAGCCGATCGAATCAACGCGACCCAAGAGATGAGTTAAGAGAAAGACCTCGAAACTGGCAGTACTCTTGCGGGCTGTGTCAAGAGGACCACCCCTTAAAATCTTGTCGCAGGTTCCTTGATCTCACCCCGTACCAGAGATATGAGACACTTGAGAGAAGAAGCTATTGCCGCAATTGTTTGGCTCGCAGCCATTTGGCCTCAGACTGCCGCTCACTCGTCACCTGTCGACACTGCGACTATCGCCATCACACCTTGATTCACGGTGCCCCTCAGTTAGACAACTCCCTCCAGCCACCATCTCCATCGCCTATACTGCGATGGAATCTTGTCCTAGTCCCGACGGCCACGGTACGAGTGGTTGGAGACGACTCAAGCTCTTGGTCGACGGTACGAGCTCTGGTAAATCAAGGCGCAGCAATGTCTCGCATTTCATATGCATCGTTTCAGCGGATGGGGTTCCGTTCCTTTAAATTTCTGGGGCAGAGGTTCACGACATTTAAAATTAAAGCCAGAAATCAAAGCTCCAGTTGGGCGCTTAAAGTACATGCGATCATAACAGATGAGTTAACATATAGGCCGTACTGCGATCCAACATTAGAAGACCCGACCAGAGACTTCACAGGTGGAAGATTAGCCGATGTGAACCCTAGGAGTAACACACCAATTGAAATTGAACTTGGAGCCGATACCTACTCAGCCATAATTCAAGAAGGCAAGACCTTTTCCGGCATCGGCGGCGTATATGGGTACCAAACAAAATTAGCAACGTAGTAACGCCGGCAAAAATTAACCGTTGCGGCTTTGGGTTTATAATATTCTAATTGTGGTATTTATACACAAACACATCCAACGAGGCAACGGTTAATTCCATTCAGCAATATAAACAATTCCAACAGCAAAACCTACAATCTGGTTTTGCCATTGGTCTTGTTTTTTTGATTCCTTCAAGTTCAGTTCAATCGTGAATTTTAAAAACGCCGGAACATCTTCTCCCCCGTACTAAAGTGAAAACAAACAAAATTTAAACTTAAATTATCTATATATTGGAAAAATAGAGAAAATTCTTGCAATGGAATCGAATTTAAAAATAATAGTAAGGACTAACATCGTAAGGTCCTGTAAACATTTTACTAGCGAACGAGTTAAAGTTTTTTTCTTTTTTCAATTACTTAATTTTTTCTGGCAATTTTATATAAAGTACGATCTTTTCTTTTTAGCTTATCATATTAAATTCAATCTTTCTTTTTGTGAACAAAATAAAGAATTATTTTCACTATATAAAAGAATATTAGTCAATATGCTTACAACTCAAGAACGTTTTGACGTATTTTGACAATTCATACAATTTCGAAATGATATCTTGGCAAAAAAAAATGTAAATTCGGCCGGGCCGATCTTTGAATAAAATCCACCATTTGGTACAAATCATGGTAGAATAATATAGGTAGACGCGTCGACACAGCTGCTGGGACAATGAACTGTCAAACCAATTTTGGAATTGAAAATGTTGAATGAAAAAATATTTAAATTTGTAAAAATTGTTGAAAAACGCGAATTATAATAAACTCCGAATGACGTCGTATAAGAAAACATATACAAATCTACTTATATTTGAACAAGTAAAAAAACATTAAGTTCGACCGGGCCAAACTTTTAATACCCTCCACCTTAGGGTAAAATAAACATTAGAAGAAATGTGGCAAAAACCATTAAAATGCCGATTATGGGGAGGTACCGTAATATGGGGGCTACACCAAAACGTGGACCTATAATTACAATGTTTCGCCACACGAACTAGGACCCATTATGGCCCACAAATACCAATTTTTAGACAAATCAGTGAAAAAATGTGGCAATAACCATCAAAATACCGAATATCAGGAGGTACCTTTATATGGGGGCTATATCAAATAATGGACCCATGCATGCAATGTTTCGCTACCGAAGCTGGAACCAATTATGACCAAATTTCAGACAAATCCGTGAAACAAATGTGGCAAAAATCATCAAATTACCGAATATCGGGAGGTCCCTTTATATGGGGACTATACCAAAACGTGGACCTATACCGTTATATGGGGACTATACTAAAGCGTGGATCCATACATACAATATTTCGCCACACGAACTAGAACCCACTGGGACACACAAATACCAATTTTTAGACAAATCCGTGAAAAAACGTGGCATAAATCATCAAAATACCGAATATCGGGAGGTACCGTTATATGGGGACTATACCAGAACGTGGACCGATATATCTCATTTTCAATACCAACCATCCTAGACACAATGCAAATAGCTCTGCTAAATTTTGGAGCTCTACGTCAAATAATGTGGGCTGTATCGTGATTTCAACAGACAGACAGACGGACAGACAGACAGACAGACGGACATCGTTAAATCGACTTAGAATTTTATGCTGATTATGAATATATATACTTTATGGGGTCTAAGACGAATATTTAAGGATGTTACAAACGGAATGACAAAGTTAATATACCCTCCTTTCCAAGGTGGAGGGTATAAAAAACATTTAAATTTTTTTGACATATTAATGCTCCCAAGCGTTGATGCATCTACCTGTATTCTTCTGCCATGGTACAAATTGAGCAATTTAAAAAAAAATAAAATCCGTTAAAAATTCTGTTAAAATCTTAAAAATACCGAATGTAGCCGTATATTAGGGTCTATACCTATGGCCTATGGACCTGCATAGGCAACTTTTGTCATAAGCTATTTTAAAACTTGAAAAAAATCCGTTTATAATGTAGTTAAAATCATCAAAATACCGAATATAATGAGGTACCATGGGGGTTATAAAATGTGTATCTGCACATACAATTTTCTGTCATAGACTGTAGTATCAATTACGAATTTCAAATACCAAATTTAAAACAATTCCGGTAAATAATATCCCTAAAATCATCAAAATACCGCATATCGGGAGGTACCGTTATATGAGGGCTATACGAAGACGTGGACACATCTGAGTAAATTTCGTTCGGACATAATACACATTTGAGTAAATTTTTGTTCGGAAGCTAGAGTGATTTTTACAGGCCGACAGACATTGCTAAATCGACATAGAATTTTAGGCTGATCAGGAATATATACATTGTGGGTTCTAAAATGTATATCAAAAATGTATATCAAAAATTAAACAATGTGCAATACCATGTTAAATGGCGATCTTTCATGTTTTAAATTGCCATTTAGCTTTCAACTGGAAGATGTGAGTACATATAAACAAACAAAAATTACCAAGCGTTATGGGGCTCATTTCAAAACGTGGGCCTGATCAAAATGCAAAATTCATCAGTGAAATATCGAATTTAAAGGGCGCAAAATAGAAGTAAGAAAAGAATTTCTATCCTTTCAGAAATTCTTCCTTAACTTTCAATATACCTTAAATCGCTTTTGTAGGTAATGATATGGGTCATAACTCCCGGATAAGGGTACAACCCGTATTTTAAGTATATTTTACTTTTTTACCATATTTTCATACTAATTTCGGCAAATGTTGGTAATTTGGGATGAAACCATTCTTGCAAAAACCGATTTAAGCTATTTACGTGGTCTTGGCTACTTTTTTATTTATTTATTTATTTATTTTTTTTTTTGCCCTTATTTGGCATCTTTGTTTCTAAGGGGATAGAAAACCTCTTCGCATACAATTTTCGGAGTAGGACCCATCTTGGTTTTGACCACAATCACCAAATGGTTTGGATAAAAAATTGTATTTAGGCTATTTTGGGGTAGAGAACGATCTTACAGATAATTGTCCACGTAGGCATTTATTTAAGTATAGTCCCCACATTATGTGTACACCCAATTCCACTTTCCTAACCAATGGTCTGCAAAGAACATTTTGTATCCTATTGAATTTGCAATCCTCAAGAGAAAATTGGTTGTGAACTTAGATTTGGGATGTACGTCTATATGAAATAAACTCCGAAAAGTCAAATTGGGACTCATTCAGTCAGAAACTGTGGCAGAAACATGACAAAAATTACAAATATTAGAAAGAAACACGGGACCGAACATTTGTTTAATCGTCATTGAATTATACTAAGATGAAAAATATGGACGTTATTTGGTCTCCAACGCACAATTTCAATAAAAACCCGTAAAGAAAGTCTTAAAGTCGGGCAGAGCCGACTTTATGATACCCTACACCACTTTGCTAATTTAGTAAAGCTCCACATAACAATTAAAGGTTTTCATGGAGAATTAAAACATACACGCTATGATTATAATTATAATTTAAAGTTCAAAGGACTAAATATGCCAAAGAATTTGTATCTTTTAAGTTCGGACTTTCGTTGCCCATTTGGTGCACAAAAATATAAAATCGGATAAAAATATATATAGGAGCTATATCCAAATCTGAACCGATCTCGATAAAATTTGGCAAAGATATTTCAGAGCTCTATTTCATGTATTTCCCTGATTATGGTTGTTACGGAGTGCATATTACGGTTGTGGGTAACAAATATAAGAAATCGGATGAACAATATATATGGGAGCTATAGCTATATCTGAACCGATTTCGATCAAATTTGGCATACTTTTTTTCAGGCCTAATTTGGGTGTATATGCAAAATTCCATACAATTCGGGGTGATATCAAAACAATTCAATTCAAAACAATTAAAAATTTACACTTCTATATAGGTTGTTAAATTGTAACAATGTCACGCCAAAAAGATTTTGTTTATTTATATTTTTATTGGTATTTTTAACGCTTTGTAACACCATTTGTAACACCTCGAAATATACATTTTAGAACCCACAATGTATATATTCCTGATCAGCCTAAAATTCTATGTCGATTTAGCAATGTCCGTCGGTCTGTAGAAATCACTCTAGCTTGCGAACGAAAATTTACTCAAATGTGTATTATGTCCGAACGTCCACGTCTTCGTATAGCCCTCATATAACGGTACCTCCCGATATGCGTTATTTTGATGATTTTAGGGATATTATTTACTGGAATTTTTTAAAATTTGGTATTTGAAATTCGTAATTGACACTACAGTCTACGACAGAAAATTGTATGTGCAGATACACGTTTTATAACCCCCATGGTACAAGACATTTATTTATTTAATCTATTAGTCTATGGATAATTCCTTACAGACTATATATGTACATAACTAATAATTGTATAATTAAAATTAAGAATTTAAAAACATTATTATTTTACTTTTTATAGTATTAATATCCATTGTAAAATCGATAAAATTATAAAACGCGTTAAAATCTTTTGAAATTCTTGTTAAAGGATCAGCGTTTGCATAGCTCATCCTGGAGAATTGAATTGCTAGTGGTGCATAGTGGCGGGTAGTACGTTGAGGAACATTGAAATTTATGTTGTTAACAAGAAAACCAGCAGAAATATCACCCATAATCACATTATAAAGAAATGAGACATTTAGCATTTTTCTACGGCTTTCCAGAGTTGGCAGCTTGATCAGTGAGAGTCTATCAGTGTATGGTGGAAGATTATCATATGAAAAGTTCAAACTTCGTAGACAGAAAAGTAGGAATTGTTTTTGAACAGACTCGATGCGGTCGCTGTGTGTTTTATAAATTGGATCCCATATGACCGAAGAGTATTCCAAAATTGGGCGAACAATTGACATGTATAAATTTTTTGAAACATAAGGATCCTTAAACTCTTTACTCCAACGTTTCACAAAACCAAGAACTGATTTTGCTTTGTTTATAGAAACAGAAATATGAGATTTAAAGTTAAGTTTACAATCCAATACAACTCCAAGATCAACGAATGTATCAACTTTTTCCAGAGAATAATCACCGAGGGTGTAACAAGTATCCAATAATTTTTTTCTTGTGAATCTCATAAGTTTGCATTTCGAATAATTAATTTCCATAAGATTAATGTTGCACCAGTTAACAAACGAATTCAAATCATTTTGAAGCAGCTGATTCTTACATATCTCCGAAATGCTAAGAAATATTTTCACATCGTCGGCATACATCAAAATATTTGAAAATTTTATAGATGAAGGTAGATCATTTATAAATAAAGAAAATAGGATTGGTCCTAGATGACTTCCTTGTGGGACTCCAGAAGAAACCATAATACTCTTCGAAATGGCGTTTTTAAAACATACTTTTTGTGTTCTATTTTGTAGATATGAAAAAATCCATTCGGAACTTCTATTTGTAAATCCAATGTTTTTAAGTTTTAATCGTAATAATTTATGATTAACTTTATCGAATGCCTTGCTGAAATCTGTGTAAATTACATCAGTTTGCTTTCCTTGAAGAAATCCTCGATTTATAACTGTAGTGAACTGAATGAGGTTTGTTGTTGTAGAACACTTCCTCTGAAATCCGTGCTGATAGGGTGAAACAATAGAACTAATGCAATGGATAAGGTTTTCAGTAATCAGTTTTTCGAAAAGCTTTGGAATCACGCTTAATTTTGCTATTCCTCGGTAATTGGCCACATCAGATTTATTTCCGTTTTTAAAGAGTGGAATGATATACGATGTTTTCCAAACCTCAGGAAAAACAGCTTGAGTTATGGAAGCATTGAACAATATGGTAAGAGGATAAACAAAAGCATCGGCGCACTTCCTTAGGATGCAACTCGGGATATTATCTGGACCAAAATCATAGCTATACTTTAAAGTTTTCAATCCATTTAAAACCATAGAGCTGTTTAATAGTGAAATAGATATTGATTGATTAGTATTAATTTCGAAGGGGTAGTTGTTGCCGCTAAATGTTTTAGTAGAATATGTTGTACTGAAGAAGTCTGCAAACATGTTAGATATAACATTTATATCACAGGATTCAGCATCATCGTACTTTAAATTTGGTGGAAAATCGGTGGATTTGCGCTTCGAATTGACAAATTTGAAGAAAGACTTCGGATTCTGTTTAAAGTTGTTTTTGAGTTTTGTCAGATAATTTGAATAGCAAATATTATTCATAGTAGTATATTCAGACCGTGCTACAGAATATCTTCCGTAGTCAATGGAAGATCCTGTCTTTTTATATTTCTTATATTGTTTATTTTCACATTTTTAGCCTTTGCCAAAGCTGTAGAGTTCCATGGTGGCCCAGAAAGCTTCTTAATTACATATTTCGGTACGCTGATATCAATAAAATCGTATAGCTTTTTGTAAAAAATATCGATAGCACCATTTAAATCGTAAGTGCTAGACAAAAGGATATCCCAGTCTGTGTTATGCATAAGTTCACGTAACTGCTTAAAGTTTGTTTTCGAAAAACATAAGGATTTCTCACTTTGAGTCACGGGTATGATTTGGTTTCCAGTAGGAAACGAAACATTAATTTTGATAGTTGGATGGTGCTGGTCTTCGGGAAATGTTAACGGATCAATTCGTTGAATGTAACAATCATCCACTTGATTTACAAATATCAGGTCCAATAACTTATTATAGGTGTTACGGATACAATTTATTTGAAAAATACCAAGATCAAAAAGTGTATCGAAGAATAATTCATAAAATTTGTGTATATTTTCGGGCAGCAGGTATTTATCCCCAGGTAAAAAATTCCACAACATGTTTGGTATATTAAAATCGCCAAGTATACAAATTAGATCCTCTGGCTTAGTTTTTTGTAAAACTGCTTTTAATGCATGGCTATGCTTTTCATAAATTATTTGCGGTGATGATGGAGGAATATATGAGCATGTTATAAACATTTTTTTCAAATTGTTTTTTACTTCGACAGCAATGAACTCAATATCAAGGGAAGAATCAAGATCCAGTAATTGGCAAGAAAATATATTGGAGACAGCTATGAGCACTCCACCGCCGTTGCTTACACGGTCACGTCTAAAGATATTGTATTTATTTGACAGAATTTCCGAGTTTAAAATACGTTCATTTAACCAGGTCTCAGTCATTACTAAGATATGATGTTCAAAGGTAAAACTGTCAACATACAATTTCGATATTTTAGATCGAATACCGCGGACGTTTTGATAGGCAATAGATAATGTATCATTACAAAAAGTGCTTAGTTTTTTGAAAAGTTAACAGAGTTTTGATGAATGTAACCATTATTATCAGGCACTTGTCTTTCTCTATATACGTATTCACGAACTATAGTATGTTTCGGCCAGAACTCAGGATCAATAAGACGAGTATACATTTCATCAGAGGTTGTAATTTTGAATGATGCAATTGAACGTTGTTGCGAAAAATTGAATTTATGTATGTTAATATCATTAAATTTTCCAATTTTAGATATGATGTAACGGTCAATTGTCTCAGTAGTGGTATCCGCTGGAAGTCTTGAAATGAAAATGATTCTTTTTGGCGGGACGGCAGTAAGGATAACCTCAACAGGGGTTACGTTATAAGGAGAAGAAGGATTGACGACTGATTCAGGATCATGGTTTGTTAGGCGTTCAAGCCTGGTAGGAGGTACATCATTAACGGAAGTACTGTATGAACTAATTGGATTATTTGACGTAGAAGGATTGGATGAAGGAAGATTAGGTATAGGTGATGAGTTGTTGGAAGTAGAATCAAGCATTGGCACGGAAGGGGTGTTTGATAATGATGTACTATAGTTATTTTCAGAGCGTTTTTCTTTGTTTGCATTCCTAGCTGATTTTCGACGCTTCGGAGATGATTGTGGTGAATTCATATTCTCTAACAGCTTATAATTTTCAAATAATTTACCGTAATCACTTATTCGATTAGAGAGTTTAGCTGAATCTTCTAGAATCTACAGAAAAGTTTGTTTTTGAGATTGGAAAAATCGGTAAAAGCTCACTCCAATTTTTCTGCAATCCACACAGCACCAGTGAAGTCCCTTGTTGTTCGAAATTGCATCCGCAACAAGTCCAGAAATGTCACTACATTTAAGATGGCAATTTTCGTGACATAACCAGCATGTTATCATTCTTTCGTCTGATTTTATTTTGCAATTTTTATTTAAACACGCCATTACAGTAATATATTTTTACAATATGACGTACAGAAAAAAGTTGTAAAATTTGAAGCAACGTAAAATTTATTTGCGATGGAAACGGTGTAACAGGGTTTTAATCAGGTTGATACAGCAAAAACAGGGTGTTGTAGTGAAACAGGGTGATGTAGTTGATGTAGTGAAACAGGGTGATGTAAACAGGTTAGTCAATCCAGGACACACACCGCAACGATAGCAGGGAAGATAACAGGTTCACAAGTTCAAGCCAGTGAACAGGTACGATCAACGAAAAAACAGAATGCGAGATGACGTACGTACTTGTGTATGAACAGGTAGGTTCAACAGCAACTAAAGATAACGAGAGCACTTCTATTTATGTTATTTACGAATGATAGCATAAAAGGAAATGGTAAAATTTATCAATGTTGGTTTTTGTTTTGTATTTCTAACTGCTTAACATCACAAAGAAATGCGAATACTCGATAGCACACAATGTTGGCGAAACTGTGAGAGATCAATGGCTCAGATTATATGATGATTTTGCTGCGACGAGGCGAAAAAATTGTAAATTTATAGGAGCGAAACACAAACACGACCGTACAGTACCTCATTATATTCGGTATTTTGATGATTTTAACTACATTATAAACGGATTTTTTTTCAAGTTTTGCATTTAAATATTTTAATAGCTTATGACAAAAGTTGCCTATGCAGGTCCATAGGCCATAGGTATAGACCCTAAAATACGGCTACATTTGGTATTTTTAAGATTTTAACAGAATTTATAACGTATATTATTTTTTTTTTAATTGCTCAATTTGTACCAACTGGTGGATTTTATTCAAAGATCGGCCCGGCCGAATTTACATTTTTTTTGCCAAGATATCATTTCGAAATTGTATGAATTGTCAAAATCCGTCAAAACGTTCTTGAGTTATAAGCATATTGACTAATATTCTTTTATATGGTGAAAATAATTCTTTATTTTGTTCACAAAAAGAAAGATTGAATTTAATATGATAAGCTAAAAAAGAAAAAAAATCGTTCATTATATAAAATTGCCAGAAAAAATTAAGTAATTGAAAAAAGAAAAAAAAAACTAACTCGTTCACTGGTAAAATGTTTACAGGGCCTTACGATATTAGGCCTTACTATTATTCTTAAATTCGATTCCATTGCAAGAATTTTCTCTTTTTTTCCAATTTTAGAATTTTTGCATTACGACAGGCTCTTTTTATGATATTTTAGCGATTTTGAAAAAGTAGTTATCCTTTAACTTTGGTTAGACCGCGTTCAATTATTTTGATATCATCTATTATGGTTCGCCACCCCATAATTGGTTTCGCTTTATACTCCCCAAAAAGACTACATATCATATTAGAATTCAAACAGGAAAAAAACACTAAAAATGTTCATTCTATAATCTTAAGTCAAAATGGAAAAAAATCATGCAAAATAAAAAATTACTATTGTACATTTGAAAAGTCAAAATGAAAATTTTGAAATATTTAATTTTTACGCGATTTTTTTGGATTGTATCCTTTTCGCCCAAGAGACAATTTCGAATTTGTCTGAGTCGTTAAATATCTTCATTATCTGGTAAATATAAGGATTTTAGGTAAATCAAGATAGTGGGCGTAAAAGTAAGCATGGTCTATATTTATACCCTACACCACAAGGTGGTCATTATACCCTACACCACAAGGTGGTTATTATACCCTACACCACAAGGTGGTCAGGGTATTATGTATTTGTGCATTTGTTTGTAACAGGCAAAAGGAAACGAGATAGACCCATAGTTCCTTTTGATGATCTGCATAGAATCACATTCTGAGTCGATTTATGCATGGCCGTCCGTCCGTCTGTCCGTCTGTCCATGTATTTTTGTAAACAAAGTACAGTTCGCATTTATTGCCCTATCCAGATGAAATTTGCACAAATCATTTGTTTGGCCTAAGGACGAACCCTATTGAAATTGGAGATAATCGGTCAAAATTTAGATATAGCTCCCATATATCTTCGTCCGATTTGCCTTCTATTGTGCACTAAACATGTAATTACAGCCCGAATGTTATGGAAATTTGCACGTACGATCAGATTGGACCTGCATTGTATTGTGCACTAAACATGTAATTACAGCCCGAATGTTATGGAATTTTGCACGTACGATCAGATTGGACCTGAAAATAAATATGCCAAATTTGATCGAAATCGGTTCAGATATAGCTATAGCTCTCATATATATTGTTCATCCGATTTTTTATTTTTGTCCTCCGCAGCCGTAATATGCACTCTGTTACAACAATATTTGGGGAAATATATCAAATACAGCTCAGAAATACCTTATCTAAATTTTATCGAGATCGGTTCAGATTTGGATATAGCTCCCATATATAACTTCGTCCGATTTGCTTTGATTGTGCACCCAACGTCTAATATTTGCCCAAATTGGATGAAATTTGGCACTTACGACCGAATTGAGTCTAGAAGCTAGTATGTCAAATTTGGTAAAAATCGGTTTAGATATATATATATATATATATATATATATATATATATATATATATATATATATATATATATATATATATATATATATATATATCCCAGTCTGTGTTATGCATAAGTTCACGTAACTGCTTAAAGTTTGTTTTCGAAAAACATAAGGATTTCTCACTTTGAGTCACGGGTATGATTTGGTTTCCAGTAGGAAACGAAACATTAATTTTGATAGTTGGATGGTGCTGGTCTTCGGGAAATGTTAACGGATCAATTCGTTGAATGTAACAATCATCCACTTGATTTACAAATATCAGGTCCAATAACTTATTATAGGTGTTACGGATACAATTTATTTGAAAAATACCAAGATCAAAAAGTGTATCGAAGAATAATTCATAAAATTTGTGTATATTTTCGGGCAGCAGGTATTTATCCCCAGGTAAAAAATTCCACAACATGTTTGGTATATTAAAATCGCCAAGTATACAAATTAGATCCTCTGGCTTAGTTTTTTGTAAAACTGCTTTTAATGCATGGCTATGCTTTTCATAAATTATTTGCGGTGATGATGGAGGAATATATGAGCATGTTATAAACATTTTTTTCAAATTGTTTTTTACTTCGACAGCAATGAACTCAATATCAAGGGAAGAATCAAGATCCAGTAATTGGCAAGAAAATATATTGGAGACAGCTATGAGCACTCCACCGCCGTTGCTTACACGGTCACGTCTAAAGATATTGTATTTATTTGACAGAATTTCCGAGTTTAAAATACGTTCATTTAACCAGGTCTCAGTCATTACTAAGATATGATGTTCAAAGGTAAAACTGTCAACATACAATTTCGATATTTTAGATCGAATACCGCGGACGTTTTGATAGGCAATAGATAATGTATCATTACAAAAAGTGCTTAGTTTTTTGAAAAGTTAACAGAGTTTTGATGAATGTAACCATTATTATCAGGCATTTGTCTTTCTCTATATACGTATTCACGAACTATAGTATGTTTCGGCCAGAACTCAGGATCAATAAGACGAGTATACATTTCATCAGAGGTTGTAATTTTGAATGATGCAATTGAACGTTGTTGCGAAAAATTGAATTTATGTATGTTAATATCATTAAATTTTCCAATTTTAGATATGATGTAACGGTCAATTGTCTCAGTAGTGGTATCCGCTGGAAGTCTTGAAATGAAAATGATTCTTTTTGGCGGGACGGCAGTAAGGATAACCTCAACAGGGGTTACGTTATAAGGAGAAGAAGGATTGACGACTGATTCAGGATCATGGTTTGTTAGGCGTTCAAGCCTGGTAGGAGGTACATCATTAACGGAAGTACTGTATGAACTAATTGGATTATTTGACGTAGAAGGATTGGATGAAGGAAGATTAGGTATAGGTGATGAGTTGTTGGAAGTAGAATCAAGCATTGGCACGGAAGGGGTGTTTGATAATGATGTACTATAGTTATTTTCAGAGCGTTTTTCTTTGTTTGCATTCCTAGCTGATTTTCGACGCTTCGGAGATGATTGTGGTGAATTCATATTCTCTAACAGCTTATAATTTTCAAATAATTTACCGTAATCACTTATTCGATTAGAGAGTTTAGCTGAATCTTCTAGAATCTACAGAAAAGTTTGTTTTTGAGATTGGAAAAATCGGTAAAAGCTCACTCCAATTTTTCTGCAATCCACACAGCACCAGTGAAGTCCCTTGTTGTTCGAAATTGCATCCGCAACAAGTCCAGAAATGTCACTACATTTAAGATGGCAATTTTCGTGACATAACCAGCATGTTATCATTCTTTCGTCTGATTTTATTTTGCAATTTTTATTTAAACACGCCATTACAGTAATATATTTTTACAATATGACGTACAGAAAAAAGTTGTAAAATTTGAAGCAACGTAAAATTTATTTGCGATGGAAACGGTGTAACAGGGTTTTAATCAGGTTGATACAGCAAAAACAGGGTGTTGTAGTGAAACAGGGTGATGTAGTTGATGTAGTGAAACAGGGTGATGTAAACAGGTTAGTCAATCCAGGACACACACCGCAACGATAGCAGGGAAGATAACAGGTTCACAAGTTCAAGCCAGTGAACAGGTACGATCAACGAAAAAACAGAATGCGAGATGACGTACGTACTTGTGTATGAACAGGTAGGTTCAACAGCAACTAAAGATAACGAGAGCACTTCTATTTATGTTATTTACGAATGATAGCATAAAAGGAAATGGTAAAATTTATCAATGTTGGTTTTTGTTTTGTATTTCTAACTGCTTAACATCACAAAGAAATGCGAATACTCGATAGCACACAATGTTGGCGAAACTGTGAGAGATCAATGGCTCAGATTATATGATGATTTTGCTGCGACGAGGCGAAAAAATTGTAAATTTATAGGAGCGAAACACAAACACGACCGTACAGTACCTCATTATATTCGGTATTTTGATGATTTTAACTACATTATAAACGGATTTTTTTTCAAGTTTTGCATTTAAATATTTTAATAGCTTATGACAAAAGTTGCCTATGCAGGTCCATAGGCCATAGGTATAGACCCTAAAATACGGCTACATTTGGTATTTTTAAGATTTTAACAGAATTTATAACGTATATTATTTTTTTTTTAATTGCTCAATTTGTACCAACTGGTGGATTTTATTCAAAGATCGGCCCGGCCGAATTTACATTTTTTTTGCCAAGATATCATTTCGAAATTGTATGAATTGTCAAAATCCGTCAAAACGTTCTTGAGTTATAAGCATATTGACTAATATTCTTTTATATGGTGAAAATAATTCTTTATTTTTTTCACAAAAAGAAAGATTGAATTTAATATGATAAGCTAAAAAAGAAAAAAATCGTTCATTATATAAAATTGCCAGAAAAAATTAAGTAATTGAAAAAAGAAAAAAAACTAACTCGTTCACTGGTAAAATGTTTACAGGGCCTTACGATATTAGGCCTTACTATTATTCTTAAATTCGATTCCATTGCAAGAATTTTCTCTATTTTTCCAATTTTAGAATTTTTGCATTACGACAGGCTCTTTTTATGATTTTTTAGCGATTTTGAAAAAGTAGTTATCCTTTAACTTTGGTTAGACCGCGTTCAATTATTTTGATATCATCTATTATGGTTCGACACCCCATAATTGGTTTCGCTTTATACTCCCCAAAAAGACTACATATCATATTAGAATTCAAACAGGAAAAAAACACTAAAAATGTTCATTCTATAATCTTAAGTCAAAATGGAAAAAAATCATGCAAAATAAAAAATTACTATTGTACATTTGAAAAGTCAAAATGAAAATTTTGAAATATTTAATTTTTACGCGATTTTTTTGGATTGTATCCTTTTCGCCCAAGAGACAATTTCGAATTTGTCTGAGTCGTTAAATATCTTCATTATCTGGTAAATATAAGGATTTTAGGTAAATCAAGATAGTGGGCGTAAAAGTAAGCATGGTCTATATTTATACCCTACACCACAAGGTGGTCATTATACCCTACACCACAAGGTGGTTATTATACCCTACACCACAAGGTGGTCAGGGTATTATGTATTTGTGCATTTGTTTGTAACAGGCAAAAGGAAACGAGATAGACCCATAGTTCCTTTTGATGATCTGCATAGAATCACATTCTGAGTCGATTTATGCATGGCCGTCCGTCCGTCTGTCCATGTATTTTTGTAAACAAAGTACAGTTCGCATTTATTACCCTATCCAGATGAAATTTGCACAAATCATTTGTTTGGCCTAAGGACGAACCCTATTGAAATTGGAGATAATCGGTCAAAATTTAGATATAGCTCCCATATATATCTTCGTCCGATTTGCCTTCTATTGTGCACTAAACATGTAATTACAGCCCGAATGTTATGGAAATTTGCACGTACGATCAGATTGGACCTGCATTGTATTGTGCACTAAACATGTAATTACAGCCCGAATGTTATGGAATTTTGCACGTACGATCAGATTGGACCTGAAAATAAATATGCCAAATTTGATCGAAATCGGTTCAGATATAGCTATAGCTCTCATATATATTGTTCATCCGATTTTTTATTTTTGTCCTCCGCAGCCGTAATATGCACTCTGTTACAACAATATTTGGGGAAATATATCAAATACAGCTCAGAAATACCTTATCTAAATTTTATCGAGATCGGTTCAGATTTGGATATAGCTCCCATATATAACTTCGTCCGATTTGCTTTGATTGTGCACCCAACGTCTAATATTTGCCCAAATTGGATGAAATTTGGCACTTACGACCGAATTGAGTCTAGAAGCTAGTATGTCAAATTTGGTAAAAATCGGTTTAGATATATATATATATATATATATATATATATATATATATATATATATATATATATATATATATATATATATATATATATATATCTTTATCCGAATTCAAATTAATTATGCACCAAATGGGCAATACAAGTCCGAATTTAAAAGATACAAATGCTTCGGCATATTTAGTCCTTTGAACTTTAAATTATAATTATAATCATGGCGTGTATGATTGAATTCTCCCATAAAAACTTTTAATTATTATGCGCAGCTCTACTTAATTAGCAAAGTGGTGTAGGGTATCATAAAGTCGGCCCGCCCGATTTTAAGACTTTCTTTACAGGTTTCTTCTTTAAATCCTAACTCGGGGTATGACGAACGTTTGTACATATGTCATAAGGTATATATATATATAAATACATGGACAGACGGACAGACGGACGGACGGACATGCATAAATCGACTCAGAATGTGATTCTATGCAGATCATCAAAAGGAACTATGGGCCTATCTCGTTTCCTTTTGCCTGTTACAAACAAATGCACAAAGACATAATACCCTGACCACCTTGTGGTGTAGGGTATAATAACCACCTTGTGGTGTAGGGTATAATGACCACCTTGTGGTGTAGGGTATAAATATAGACCATGCTTACTTTTACGCCCACTATCTTGATTTACCTAAAATCCTTATATTTACCAGATAATGAAGATATTTAACGACTCAGGCAAATTCGAAATTGTCTCTTGGGCGAAAAGGAATTAAATATTTCAAAATTTTCATTTTGACTTTTCAAATGTACAATAGTAATTTTTTATTTTGCATGATTTTTTTCCATTTTGACTTAAGATTATAGAATGAACATTTTTAGTGTTTTTTTCCTGTTTGAATTCTAATATGATATGTAGTCTTTTTGGGGAGTATAAAGCGAAACCAATTATGGGGTGGCGAACCATAATAGATGATATCAAAATAATTGAACGCGGTCTAACCAAAGTTAAAGGATAACTACTTTTTCAAAATCGCTAAAAAATCATTAAAAGAGCCTGTCGTAATGCAAAAATTCTAAAATTGGAAAAATAGAGAAAATTCTTGCAATGGAATCGAATTTAAGAATAATAGTAAGGCCTAATATCGTAAGGCCCTGTAAACATTTTACCAGTGAACGAGTTAGTTTTTTTCTTTTTTCAATTACTTAATTTTTTCTGGCAATTTTATATAATGTACGATTTTTTTCTATTTAGCTTATCATATTGAATTCAATCTTTCTTTTTGTGAACAAAATAAAGAATTATTTTCACCATATAAAAGAATATTAGTCAATATGCTTATAACTCAAGAACGTTTTGACGGATTTTGACAATTCATACAATTTCGAAATGATATCTTGGCAAAAAAAATGTAAATTCGGCCGGGCCGATCTTTGAATAAAATCCACCAGTTGGTACAAATTGAGCAATTAAAAAAAAATAAAATACGTTATAAATTCTGTTAAAATCTTAAAAATACCAAATGTAGCCGTATATTAGGGTCTATACCAATGGCCTATGGACCTGCATAGGCAACTTTTGTCATAAGCTATTAAAATATTTAAATGCAAAACTTGAAAAAAAATCCGTTTATAATGTAGGTACCATGGGGGTTATAAAACGTGTATCTGCACATACAATTTTCTGTCATAGACTGTAGTGTCAATTACGAATTTCAAATACCAAATTTTAAAAAATTCCAGTAAATAATATCCCTAAAATCATCAAAATACCGCATATCGGGAGGTACCGTTATATGAGGGCTATACGAAGACGTGGACGTTCGGACATAATACACATTTGAGTAAATTTTAGGACATTGCTTGGACAGCTCTACTTAATTAGCAAAGTGGTGTAGGGTATCATAAAGTCGGCCCGCCCGATTTTAAGACTTTCTTTACTGGTTTTTTCTTTAAATCCTAACTCGGGGTATGACGAACGTTTGTACAAATGTACTTTTATATATATATATATATATATATATATATATATATATATATATATATATATATATATATATTGTGGTGATATAAAAATGAATAATATTTTATTTAAGCTCAAAATTGGAATGAATGAAAATGTTTTTACAGACTAAACAAATGTAAAAATTGAAACAATGTGAACTAGGATGCATATAATTAACTAAATGTAAAGTAAAATGACAAAGTGTACCTACACTACTCCCCCTGCTGAAGCACTAATGTCCAACAAATTAAAGGTAACTCGCTTGACTTTTTTAATCTCATTCTGAGTTTCGGTATTCTCGACAAAGGCCGGTTTAATCCTATCTATCGATATACTTCTAATATTCCCGTCTATTTCTAGTTTGAAACATTTCTTATCTCTTTCTACTACTTTATACGGTCCTTCATATGGATGCTGTAAAGATCGACCGTTTTCTACCCGAACAAAAATATATTTACAACTAGAAAGATCCTTGGATATATAAGTTCCTTTAGTAGCATTCTTATGATGAGATATATTGGATCGAATGTCTTTGAAATATCCTTTCAACTTATCTACAAATTTGGTACTGTACTCCGTCGAGCTTGGCACTACTAACTCCCCCGGCAACCGTAAGTCTTGTCCATAAACCATCTGAGCTTTAAAGTACATTTCAATCCTAATAATACCATTGGAAGCACATCAAACCACTTTGTTTGCTGATTGCTTGCCATTATCGCAGCCTTAAGCTGCCGATGAAACCTCTCAACCATGCCATTTGCTTGAGGGTGATATGCTGAAGTAGTAATTCTGCGACTACCAAGTAAATTTGTCAATTCTGTAAACATTTTTGACGTGAATTGAGTACCTCTGTCAGTTGTTATTCTGAGAGGCACCCCAAAACGAGAAACCTATTTGGTAAATAATACCCGAGCTACTGTTTCAGCCGAAATATCCCTCAGCGGATTTGCTTCAGACCAACGTGTGAACCTATCAATTACGGCTAACAGATAACGATGGTTGCGTGACGGTGGCAATGGGCCTACAATATCGACGTGTATATGTTCAAACCTACCCTTCGGAATATCAATTTTTGTCACTGGCGATTTTGTATGCCTAGTAATCTTCGATTTCTGACAACTTATACACTCCTTTGCCCAAACGTTTATTTCCTTGCTCATGCCTGGCCAATAATACCTCTTACAAATCATCCGACGGGTACCTCTAACACCATGGTGGGAAACAGAATGCATCTTATCGAATATAATTCTACGCATCGCTAATGGTATGTATGGTCGCGGTGTCCCTTGCAACACTTCGCACCAAACATTGACGTTAAATAACGGAATTTCAATCAACTTCAAATTATGATATTTCTCCTTGTTTCGTGTAATCTCTGCCAGATTGTCATCTTTTTGCTGCTCAGCACACAATAATTGTAAATTCAAATTGGAAAGCGTATCAGCTACTACGTTGAAGGTCCCCCGCACATATTGAATACCATTCGTAAATTGGGAAATGTATTCTAATTGTCGGATCTGTCTTGGACTCCTCTCTGTTTTTGACTCCAAAACACGTGTCAATGGCTTATGGTCAGTATACACAGTAAAACATCTTCCTTCAAGAATATAGCGAAAATGTTTTATATTGAATGAATCGCCAGTAACTCGCGATCAAACGCACTATACTTTGCTTCTGTATCGGACAATTTCCTTGAGAAGAATGCTAAAGGCTCCGTAACACTACCACGTTCTTATTGTAAAACCCCTTCTATGGCAGTGCCTGATGCATCGACCGTCAATGTTAGTCTCGATTTACCATCAAAATGACTCAACATTATTCGTGATGCGAAGGCTTTCTTTATGTCGACGAATGCTTTCTCAGCTCTATCATCCCACGTAATAATTTTCTTTCTTTTTATTCAATGCATTATTTATCATATCATGTATAGGACTAGACAATTCTGCCAATCCGGAAATATACCTGTGATAATAATTGATCATACCCATGAATTTCTGCATTAATTTAACTGTATTTGGTTTCTCAAAATCGCGAATGGCAGAGACCTTCTCGTCTGGTGGCCTAATTCCCTCTTCTGAAACATGGTGTCCTAAAAAATCGACATTTGTTGCTCCGAATACACACTTGCCTGGCTGGATGTTCAATCCGTATTCCTGTAGCCTACTAAATACCACACTCAGATGCTTTAAGTGTTAGACACCGTGAGTATATAAGCAAGATCGGCATAATAGAGTGAAACATAAAAGTGACAATACGTTGGAATACAGAAGTGACATTACAGTGAAACACAAAAGAGAAAAAAAAACATTGATTTATAAAACTAACAAAAATACAAAAAATAAATAAAAGACATTATACAGTGACGCAATTTGGAACAAAATACATTGAGACATCAGAACAGTTTGTGAAACCGATTTACAGAAGGGGTGACGACACAACAACAGCACTCAAACCTGAGACCCAAAACCAGCAACAAAGTGAGTAGTCGTGGAAATTCTTAAGCTATTTTAGAGAATAAGGCATAAAAGGAGCAGGCAAATTCT
The DNA here is from genome assembly GCF_030504385.1 of Musca domestica. Lineage (NCBI taxonomy): Eukaryota > Metazoa > Arthropoda > Insecta > Diptera > Muscidae > Musca > Musca domestica. The sequence goes on along the minus strand of NW_026712332.1, from coordinate 5,725,985 downwards.
TGATATTTGCTTTGAACCTTCTACTCGCTTTGTAACATAAATTAAAAACATACATGCTGGCTTCTTTTGAAACTGGAAACTGCCCTTAGACTCAAAATTTACCATAAGCACCTAGCCTTGACTCACACATCACAAAACCTCATTTTAAGCCACTATCTTGGACGGACATTCAACAGAAAAAAATGTAGCTTTTTTATATACTTTAAATTTGCCCATATTTTAACTGGAAGAGTTCTTTTGGAAATTGCTGAACGTGGAAGTCCACGCTGATTTGACCGACATATTGACACATATACCTCTATGTAAATTAGATTTGGAAAATTGGCGTTACTAATAATACATAAACCCCATATTTGAAAAAAGGAGATTTACATACATCATCATTTAAATACATAGCGAAAATATAGTCGCCATTTTTTTGGAAAAATTTGGCGTCTATCGAAAACATGAAAAAGTAAATAACAACTGTTTAAAAAATAGCGTCTGGTGGACAGACAAAATTTAACCTAAAATTTTTTAAGCAATTTTTTGAGAAAATATTGGAAAACAAGCAAGAGTCTGGTGGACAGACACACATGTGATACATAACCCACAAATTTATTTGAAATTTTGGAAAAATACATTTTTTTTATAAAGTCTGGTGGACAGACATAAAATCGATCCCATCTATTTACAATTACATATTCTTATTATAATTTTAACCTCTTTTACAATTTAGCAAAATCTCTGTTGCTCTAAAGAGCTTAATATTTTTCTGGGACCCAAAATTAATTTCTGTAATTTTTGGCAGAAATATTTTGCTGGTTTTTTCTACTTTTGCGGATTTTGACCCAAATTATTTTCTTTTGAAATATTTTGCTGGGACATAAAATTTTCCGCTGAAATATTTGGACCTTGACCCAAATCAAATTTTTTTAAAATTTTTGCTCAAATTTTTGGATTTTTGACCCAAATTATTTCTTTGAAAAATTTTATCAAAAAATTTGGCGAATTTAGAAAATTTGTTGGATGAGACGAATTTTCACAGCAATAATCAGCGTTATTGGCTTTTATAAAATAAAATCCTCCTGTTATAGGATATTAAGCGATTTTAAGTAAAAATTTTGAAATTTTTGTTCGACAACCCAACTCACATTTTTTCCTTCGTTGAAATTTTTTTTTTTGAATTCTCTGAAACTTTTTGAGTTTTCAACTTCTCTTTGAATATCAAACTAGACTCTCGTGATTTTTTGGAAAAAAATCGTTTATTGCAGCAATACATCTCTGGTAGTTTCTGTTTTTGCAATTCTAGTTCACCCACTTTTGTTTTAAAAACTTTTGGATTATTTGTCGATTTGCAAAAATAAAATCCTCCTGTAAGTGGACTTTAAGAGATTTTATTTTCCTTTTTGCTCATTTTGGCTAAAAGTTGACTCCTTCTGGCAACCCAACAAACATTTTTAATCAAATCAGTCCGGCGTCAAATACAAAGAAAATTTTTGAAATTTTTCAAAAAATTTGAAATTCTTGAAAGGAAACGAAATATAATTTGATTCAAACCAATAAGATAAGATCGTTTTCGTCGACAAAAATTGGAGAGAGAAACTTATCCTCATTTTAAAAATAAAAATTTGGATAAAAGTTTAAATTCTAAACCAAGTTAGTCCTTTTCGTTGGGCAACTTTTCTTTTTTGTAACAAAACAAATATTTCGTTAAGGTCAACGCTCAGCTTTCAAAATGGATAAAACTTTAAGCGATAAATTTACAAATTGCGTCAACGATCTTCTGGATTATATTTCAATTTTTTCAATAACCAAACCTGATGACACGGTACATTCACTGGAAACAACACGAATGGAGTTGGACTCTGCATGGGACCAAGTCAAAAGAGCATACATAGACTGCCGGGATTATGTTCCAGAAGAGGAAGGAAAGCCGATCGATAAAAATAAACTGAGGAAGCACTATATGGATACCATGGGGTCGTACAAGAAAGCGCTGAATTCAATAAATGGACAAATTCAAAACATTTTGGATGAAAAAACACAAGAAAAAATGAAAAGAGAGTCAGAGATGTCACAACAAGGAAGGGAAGTGGATTTTACTAATGTATCGCGGCTACCCCCAAGCGATACAGACAAATTTAAAGGTGGTTATAGGGAATGGCCTACCTTCAGAGATCTATTTTCAGCAATTTATATAAATAACTCAAAATTAAGCAATGTCGAAAAATTATTCCATTTAACGCAAAAGACAGCAGGAGAAGCTAGAGAAATTATTTCACATCTCCCACTAACTAATGACAGATTTACATTAGCATGGAAAAATCTCACAGATCGTTACGAGAATAAACGGATGCAAATTACTGAAGAAATCAAGACACTTTTTAATCTACCTGGGGTTTCTACTGAATCAAGTCACACTATACAAAAACTACAACGCACTGTTAATAGCAGCATTCAGACACTGGGGATGCTTGATGTCGATGTTAAAGAATGGGATCCGATTTTAATATACATTTGTTCAACAAAATTACCTAGAGGCTTTTTAGAAGAATTCGAGAACTCATTAAGCGATTGTAAACAAATTCCAAAATGGGAACAGTTTGACTCTTTCTTAACAAACAAATTCAAAACTTTGGAATCAGTTGGAAATATAAAGCCCTCTACATCGACATTTGCTCAACAAAAACCAAATAGCAATCACACGCCTAGATTTTTGAAAACATTTCAAACAAATGTCTCAAAAAATACAAACAACTTTGGAGGAAGACCTACTAATGTAATATTACCTCAACAAAATAAGCCGAAAAATACTCAAACTTGTCAAGTCTGCAAATCAAATCATTTCATAAGAGATTGCAGCGAATTTTTGAAAAAGAGTGTGAATGACAGATTCTCATCGTGAAAACATCACACTTATGCTGCAATTGCTTGTCATCAAATCACGGAGTAAAGGATTGCAAAAGTTGCTTTGGCTGCCGTATTTGTAATATGAAACACAACATTTTGTTACACAAGGGAACGGAAACCCAAACAACCAACTCATACCTAGCCCGAGTGGAAGCACGACCTAGTACTAGTGCTGCTGCTCTTTCAAATCTAATACAGTCCACTACAAACCTAGAAACAACTACTATTACTACTTTGACCCTCCAAGATAAGCAAATTTGTGAGCGACAATCTGGAGGAACACTACTCTTCACAGCAATAGTACAAATTGAAACCAAAGGACAACTTTACGATGCCCGAGCTCTAATAGACTCAGGATCACAATCCACCTTTATTTCGGAAAAGATGAAAAACTTTTTGAAGTTACCTACACGGAATAACTTAGTTCATGTCACTGGCTTAAGTCAATTTGTTTCTGAGACTTCAACGAAATCTTGCTTGTTTACTATGAGATCCAAATATGACCCTAGCTTCAAACTGGAAGTCTGGGCTCCAGTTTTAAAGAACTTACCTTCAAATCTACCACCACAAAACTTAGATGAATCACAACTTCGAGATGTAACAGTATTAGAACTGGCTGACCCGAAATTTTACGTTAGTCAACCAATCGAATTACTTATTGGAATGGACATAGGACCATTAATATTCACAATTGGAACTCCAATGAAAACATTTGGAGAGACCCCTAAAATAGTTTTACGGTCAGAAGAAGACCAATTTTGTGAACAAAACTTCATTGAAACAACAATACGGAACAAGGATGGAAGATATGTGGTGACTCTCCCATTCAAAAAATGCGAAGAATTGGGGAATTCCCGAAACATCGCCCTTGCTCAATTCTACAGAATGGAGAAAAAACTTATGAAAACACCAGAGATCAAAGAACAATATGATGCTTCAATACTTGAATACTTAGAACTTGGTCATATGAGGAAAGTCAATCCGAATGAAATCGATAAAATGCCAAATTATTATCTACCACATCATGCAGTAATTAAGCCAGATCGAATCACGACAAAGTTAAGAGTCGTCTTCAATGCTTCTTGCCCATCATCAAACAAAACAAGTCTCAATGACATATTGTTTCCGGGACCCATTTACAACAAGATTTGGTACTACAAATTCTAAAATGGAGATTTTTTAAGTATGCTTTTAACACCGATATTACAAAGATGTATCGTCAAATACTTTTGGATTCGAATCAAACAAAATATCAAAGAATTATCTTTAGAAAGTCTCCGGAAAACCCAGTAGAAGATTATGAGCTGCTAACAGTTACATTTGGAGTTAACTGCGCACCATATTTAGCATTGAGAACTCTTCTTAAACTAGCAGAAGATGTAAAAGAATCATACCCTAGAGCCGCAAATATAATTTTGAATAATTTGTATGTTGATGATGTATTAGCTGGCGGTCACACTGAAGATGAATCAATAAAAGCTCGAAAGGAATTAACTGCCGGTTTTACACTAATGAAATGGGCGTCAAATGATCACAAAATAATACAAGATATTCCACATGAACATTTGCTACCACTCAATTGGCTAGACATTTCCGAAGATGCGTCAACTAAGACCCTTGGAATTCGATGGAATATCTCAATCGATTATTTTTCCTTCACACCACCTTCAATGGAAAATAAAAATATATCTTCAAAAAGAGAAGTTTTATCAACTATAGCTAAATTGTTTGACCCATGTGGATGGCTGGCACCTGTGGTCGTCGTATTGACTGGGATGATCAATTAAAGCCCATAACTCAAATGAACTGGAACAATTTTGTCAAAAATAGCAAAGATATTGAATATCTCAGAGTTCCTCGATGGATTTAATACACGCTAGATGGTTCTGAAAGCGTGTATGGAGCCACTCTATATATTAGGGTGGAAAATACTGACCATAAGACACATACATTCTTATTAGCAGCAAAGACTCGTGTCGCTCCTATTAAAAAACTATCAATACTGTGACGACGTGTTTTCACTTTGAAGCTGGGGTAGGTTCAGCGGGGGCCAGAGTCGTCACAAAAATTTATTTGTTAGGACATAAAGAGAGAGAGAGCGAAGCAAAAATATTTTCTTAAAACGTTATAAATTTATTTCCTTAAATAACACTAAACACTACACTAAACACAATAAAATCACGTTCAGAACGTTTTACGAAGAACACTAAATCACAAAGTTCAGTCGAAATGTTAATAAACGGGTAGCAGTGGTGGCAGCTTGGCACAGCGGCGGCCCGATGAATAGGCGAGCGACGAATAGAGTGGCGGCAGCTTGGCACAGCGGCGGCCCGATGAATAGGCGAGCGACGAATAGGGTGGCGGCGGCTTTGGCACAGCGGCGGCCCGATGAATAGGCGAGCGACGAATAGTAGTGGCGGCAGTTTGGCACAGCGGCGGCCCGATGAATAGGCGAGCGACGAATAGGGTGGCGGCGGCTTTGGCACAGCGGCGGCCCGATGAATAGGCGAGCGACGAATAGTAGTGGCGGCAGCTTGGCACAGCGGCGGCCCGATGAATAGGCGAGCGACGAATAGGGTGGCGGCGGCTTTGGCACAGCGGCGGCCCGATGAATACGTCAGCGGCGAGTAGTAGTGGCGGCAGCTTGGCACAGCGGCGGCCTGATGAATACGCGCACGACGAATCGGGTGGCGGCAGCTTTGGCACAGCAGCAGCCCGATGAGTACGTCAGTCGCCGTCAACGCAGCCCGAAGAATAGGGAGTATTGCTACAACCCTCACTTGACCCTGCGTTCAGTCGCCGTCAACGCAGCCCGAAGAATAGGGAGTATTGCTACAACCCTCACTTGACCCTGCGTTCAGTCGCCGTCAACGCAGCCCGAAGAATAGGGAGTATTGCTACAACCCTCACTTGACCCTGCGTTCAGTCGCCGTCAACGCAGCCCGAAGAATAGGGAGTATTGCTACAACCCTCACTTGACCCTGCGTTCAGTCGCCGTCAACGCAGCCCGAAGAATAGGGAGTATTGCTACAACCCTCACTTGACCCTGCGTTCAGTCCAGTCACCACAAATAGTCAAGGCTTATTGTTTGGCTTACTAAGACTCAATTCAACCAAGGTTGCGCGCCTTTTCTTCCTCCCAATCACTCTTGACTTACCAGCCATCAACAGAAGACTGATCCCGATTGTGTGAAATGCGTCTCCTTTTATACCTTTTTGGCTGGACAACGATTGTTGTTTTCTCATGACAGCAGCTGATCCCAATCTGACAGTTTTTCGTAGTTCCGCCATTTGCCACCAGGGGTTCCAATGTTGTATTTTAAGTATACTTCTTTCTACTAGGGGACCTGTGTGACCGTTAATATTCAAATACATTTAAATTACATGACCCTGAGTAGCTATTAGTTTAATTCATAACTTAAATATTTTAATGCATTTTCAAACAAAAAAAATATAATTCATAGTTGATGTATATAACATAAGTAAGTAAAAATGGTATTTAAAATAATAATGTACCCCAAAAACGAAAGCATGACTTTTGGGCGTTACATGGCATCTCTTCCTCCCTCTGATTTTTGATTCCTTGATTTGCTTTCTCTATTGCTATTGGGTTTCAATAGCCAGGAAGCCCTAGGGTGTTATGTAACCTTTTATTTCTCCGACATGGGCACTTTGGTTCGACTATATCTCGGTCGAATAGGAAGGTATGTTAGAGACCAATTGCAGAAGTTCGGAGAGATACCTTCACTACCCCGTCTGCTGATATTATTATGCGGTACTAGGACCTTCGTCTAAAAATATTGTCCTTCGCCTTTGAGCCTCGACTTGTTCCAGATGAGCTCGGAATTTCTCCTTCGCCCGTTTGAATTTTTTCGTGTTGGGGCTATCTTGCTCCATCGTGATGTTGAAATTTTGAGAATTGCGATGGTCTTTGCAGTATGGGCTTATATTAGGGCACTGATTAGTTTGGGTATTGTCAATTTAATGTCTAAAAATAAAATAAGAAATTATAATGAAATGGCATCACATAAACGTAAGTGGAACTACAATCAACATTCTACTTCTATGTCTACAATTTAATTTTGTTCTTCATAAAAAGGCTTAATTTCACTTAAGTGCGCGACGCGGGTGATGTTGTCTTTTCCTCGGACTACAACGATTACTGGAGATTGGAATTTTTGTACGACAAACGGCCCTCCGTATTTGGGCGCTAGTTTGGCGGCGAAATTTTCGACGGCCTTCGACTGAGGATGTAGACGAACTAGAACTTGCTCCCCAATCTTTGGTTTCCAAACTCGTCGTCTAAGGTTGTACTGTCTCCGCTGGTTTTGAGATGCTTTTGCCAAGTTTCGACGCACTATCTTAAATATTTCTTTCAACTCCTGGGCACGGTCTTCTGGTAAGACTATTCTAGCACCAGTTCCTGTTGTGAGCTGATCATATAATGCCTGGGGCAGTCGCGGTTCTCTTCCTTGTGTCAGGTATGCCGGCGAATATCCAGTGGATTCTGATGCACTAGTGTTTATGGCTAACATTATTTCGGGCAGCATATCGTCCCATGTATTATGTTGTTTCGAAACTTGTGCTATCATTGTTTTCACTGTCCGATTTGTCCTTTCAGTAGGGTTCTCTTGCGGGGTGTAAGGAGCCGTAAGTTGATGCTTTATACCCATTTCTGCTAGGAATTTTTCGAATTGGTTGCTAGTGAATTGGGTTCCGTTATCGGTTATCAATATTTTTGGAACCCCATATCTAGAAATAATTCTTTCTCTGCATGCCTTTATTAATCCCTCTGTCGTAGCCTTCCGCAATGGAACCAACTCCGTCCATTTTGAGAATCTATCCATAATAACGAGTAGCATTGAGTTACCGTGCTTAGATCGCGGTAGGGGTCCTACGAAGTCCGCACAAATAGTGGCCCATGGTTCCTCCGGGATTCTTATCAACATTTCCCCTGCTGGTTTCTGTTGGCTGACCTTATATTTTTGGCAACATTCGCACTGCTGGACATAACGTTTGATGTCCTGGAACATACCAGGCCAAAAATATCGGTTCGCCACCTTGTTGCTAGTCTTTCGCACTCCCAAATGACCTCCGGTGACACTGTCATGATTTTCTCTAAGGACCTGAATCCTTGATCCGGTGGGCACACACAGCTTCCATGGTGTGCAATCTTCATCGTTTATTTGCTTGGGAAAATGTCGATAAACATTTCCCTCAATGATTGTATAGTCTGGATACTTCTTCGGATTCTTGGTTATGGTTTCCTTCAACTTTTCTAGCCATGGGCACGGACTGGTGTCATATTTTACTGTGGCTAGGTCTAACGTTTCCAAAGGTGTTCTCGAAAGCGCATCTGCCACAACGTTCTGTTTTCCTCTACGGTATCTGATCAAAAAATTATATTGCTGTAGCTCGAGAGCCCAACGTGCGAGTCGACCTGTAGGGCTTTCAATAGAATTTAACCATTTTAGGGCCAAATGATCGGTAATAACTATAAACTGGTAACCCTCTAAATAGGGTCTCATGTGTCTGATGCCCCACAGTATGGCTAGACATTCCTTTTCAGTCGCTGAGTAGTTCTTTTCAGCCTGTTTTAAATGTCTGCTGGCGTAGGCTATGACACGTTCCACGTTATCTAACTCCTGTGTTAGAACTGCTCCAAGGCCATAGTTGCTGGCATCAGTTTGCAATATGAACGTCTTTGTGAAATCCGGACAAGCCAGAACGGGGGCTTCAGTTAACTTTGCTTTTAGGTCTGAGAATGCTTCTTGTTGTTCGGGACCCCATTTCCAATGTTTTCCCTTTTTAAGAAGACTAGTCAATGGTTGTGAAATTGTTGCAAACTGTGGGACAAATCTTCGGTACCAAGATGCTACTCCAAGAAATCTTCGTACCTCCTTTACCGATGTTGGAGGTTTCATTTCCACTATTGCGGCAACTTTATCTGGATCCGTCTTTATTCCCTCGCTACTCACAACATGGCCTAAATACTTCGTTTCTTTTCTGAAAAATTCGCATTTCTCAATGTTTATTCTCAGGTTAGCTGATCGCAATCTTCTGAACACTTCTCTCAAGTTCCGCAAGTGTTCCTCAAACGTTTTTCCAATGACGATGATATCGTCAAGGTATGCAAAAGCGTGGGGGTCCATTTCAGGCCCAATCACACTATCTAATGCCCGTTGGAAGGTTGCCGGTGCTGAATGCAAACCGAAAGGCATCACTTTCCACTGATATAGACCTTTACCAGCTACCGCAAAGGCCGTGTATTTTCTGCTCTCCTTCGCCATAGGTATTTGCCAATATCCGTCTTTAAGGTCCAGGCTACTCACGTATTTGGCATCCCGTAGTCGATTCAGTATTGTGTCGATGCGGGGTAAAGGGTAGGCATCTGGAACAGAACGTTTATTCAATTGGCGAAAATCCATACAAGTTCTCCAATTCCCATTTTTCTTTCTGACTAATGTGATGGGGAAACAGTATGGGCTTGTAGACGGCTCTATACATCCTCGTTCTTCGAGCTTTCTCACTTCGGCATTAATCACGGCTTGCATTGCAGGATTTCGCGGAGCATATCTTAATTTAATGGGTCGATCGTCGGTCATTACAATCTTATGTTCAGCTATTGACGATAGGCCATTTAATTGTTGGAACTTAGGGAGTTCCTGTGCCAGAAAATTTTCAACGATCTCACATTGCGTTTTACTCAATTCATCGTTTAAGAATTTAGGTCTGGAGGATACATTATTCGTAGCTGTCATTGTATCTATTACCTCTTTTGATGGGGTTTCCTCTCCTATAGCCACGGTACAATGCTCCGTTGAGGTGGTTGGCTTACTTAATTTGACACTTATACCGGCGCAGTGAATGGTCGTGTGGAACTGTTTTAGAAATTCCAATCCCAATATGATGTTTTCCTTGAATTGCGGCATGATGAGAAATGTAACATCTGAGCTTTGGTTTCCAAATGTAACAGGTAACACTGTTGATCTTGTGATGTTCACCGTGGTGCCGTCTGCGAGGATAACATTTGCCTCATGCCGTGAATAAGTAAACCTTTTCTTGATTTTTTCCGCAAATTCTCTTTTTATAAAACAGCTAGTGGCACCCGTGTCGACAGTTGCTTTAATAGCTTTCCCCTCTATTAAGACAGTTGCAGTAAGGCGATATTCTTCACATTGCAATGAGGTAATATTCTGGTTACTCTTCTTTGCCGGGGGTTCATCCTGCTGCGTTTCTGGATTGGATGAGCTTTCGTTTAGCACTTGGTCACCTTGATTGGTGCAATACAGGTTATTTCTAGAGTTGTCCGCACGTCGATTATAGTTTTGTTGATTTCGAGGCTGTTCTGACCGAGAATTATTTGGTATGCTTTCGAGTTCGTCTGCCAAGGAGATCAATTCCGAAAGTGTGGTAAAGTCTTTACGGCGAATGTACCATTGATAATCCGAATGCGCGTTTCTAAAAATTCGTTCCAATTTTTGTTCTTCGGTCATATTGGTGTGCTGCATAAGATGCTGTATAGAGAGTACATATTCCTTAAACGGCTCCTTATTACGCTGTATCCTTCTCCTAATTTCATCCTCCAATTTCTCAAAGTATCTCGGTGGCAAAAAGAATTTCAGAAAATCACTCTTAAATTCGTTCCAGGTAGTCCAGTGTCGGTTGTTGTTCCTTAGCCAGATTAAAGCTTTACCTCGTAACAACTCTGGCATTACTTTAATTATTTGATTCAATTCCACGATGTACATTTCAGCCATTTCTTCTACACGTTCTACGAATCCAATAGGGTCCATTCCATTTTCAAAAGTAATATTCCATTTTCGGATTTGGTCGAGAATTACGAGTAACGACGAATTATTGGATGGCTTGGGCGGAGAATCTTTTTGAAATCCATATTCGGGGTTTGTTGGCGACATCTTCTGTACTTTTTGATCGTTTGTTACCCCTGTGCTTGACTCTCCATGTGACCTTTCCGCGGAAATGTGGGGAAGGGCGTACTCTGTTTTTATTGGGGATAATACTATTGCTTCTGCTCCACACGGTGTTACGGTTATAAGGGGTTGTTTTGTGACGGCTCGCAATGTCGGCGATTTGGTCGGACTGGTACTTTCATGTTTGTTCTGCAACTCTATAAGCCGTCTGTATACATCGGCTTCATGGTCGTTGTGGAGAAATTTAGCCCATCTTTTTCGGAGATCGTCCACTTTTCCAACTGGATCAAGATTGAATTCAGTAAGATATGTTACCAAGTCTTCTTGCTTTAGCATATAGGCCCAGGAGACCTTCAACATTGTCTTTTCGTTTGACATTTTTTTTTTTTTTTTTTTTTTTTTTTTTTTATTATTTTTACTTGTTTCAGTTTTTTTTTTTTAACTGTTTTTTTTTTCACTGGGTTTTCATCTGTATTTGTCTAATTATTGTTCACTCATTTATTTATTCTTTCTCTCTTTTATAGTCCCTGCTCGGGCGCCATTGTGACGACGTGTTTTCACTTTGAAGCTGGGGTAGGTTCAGCGGGGGCCAGAGTCGTCACAAAAATTTATTTGTTAGGACATAAAGAGAGAGAGAGCGAAGCAAAAATATTTTCTTAAAACGTTATAAATTTATTTCCTTAAATAACACTAAACACTACACTAAACACAATAAAATCACGTTCAGAACGTTTTACGAAGAACACTAAATCACAAAGTTCAGTCGAAATGTTAATAAACGGGTAGCAGTGGTGGCAGCTTGGCACAGCGGCGGCCCGATGAATAGGCGAGCGACGAATAGAGTGGCGGCAGCTTGGCACAGCGGCGGCCCGATGAATAGGCGAGCGACGAATAGGGTGGCGGCGGCTTTGGCACAGCGGCGGCCCGATGAATAGGCGAGCGACGAATAGTAGTGGCGGCAGTTTGGCACAGCGGCGGCCCGATGAATAGGCGAGCGACGAATAGGGTGGCGGCGGCTTTGGCACAGCGGCGGCCCGATGAATAGGCGAGCGACGAATAGTAGTGGCGGCAGCTTGGCACAGCGGCGGCCCGATGAATAGGCGAGCGACGAATAGGGTGGCGGCGGCTTTGGCACAGCGGCGGCCCGATGAATACGTCAGCGGCGAGTAGTAGTGGCGGCAGCTTGGCACAGCGGCGGCCTGATGAATACGCGCACGACGAATCGGGTGGCGGCAGCTTTGGCACAGCAGCAGCCCGATGAGTACGTCAGTCGCCGTCAACGCAGCCCGAAGAATAGGGAGTATTGCTACAACCCTCACTTGACCCTGCGTTCAGTCGCCGTCAACGCAGCCCGAAGAATAGGGAGTATTGCTACAACCCTCACTTGACCCTGCGTTCAGTCGCCGTCAACGCAGCCCGAAGAATAGGGAGTATTGCTACAACCCTCACTTGACCCTGCGTTCAGTCGCCGTCAACGCAGCCCGAAGAATAGGGAGTATTGCTACAACCCTCACTTGACCCTGCGTTCAGTCGCCGTCAACGCAGCCCGAAGAATAGGGAGTATTGCTACAACCCTCACTTGACCCTGCGTTCAGTCCAGTCACCACAAATAGTCAAGGCTTATTGTTTGGCTTACTAAGACTCAATTCAACCAAGGTTGCGCGCCTTTTCTTCCTCCCAATCACTCTTGACTTACCAGCCATCAACAGAAGACTGATCCCGATTGTGTGAAATGCGTCTCCTTTTATACCTTTTTGGCTGGACAACGATTGTTGTTTTCTCATGACAGCAGCTGATCCCAATCTGACAGTTTTTCGTAGTTCCGCCATTTGCCACCAGGGGTTCCAATGTTGTATTTTAAGTATACTTCTTTCTACTAGGGGACCTGTGTGACCGTTAATATTCAAATACATTTAAATTACATGACCCTGAGTAGCTATTAGTTTAATTCATAACTTAAATATTTTAATGCATTTTCAAACAAAAAAAATATAATTCATAGTTGATGTATATAACATAAGTAAGTAAAAATGGTATTTAAAATAATAATGTACCCCAAAAACGAAAGCATGACTTTTGGGCGTTACAATACCCAGACTCGAGTTATGCGGGGCAGTATTACTCTCCAAGTTAGCAAAATCCATTGTTAATAGCCTACAAATATCAAAATATTCGACACAATTTTGGACCGATTCTACCATCGTCTTAGCATGGTTAAAAAAGCCTCCTTGTCATTGGAGCACATTTGTTGGAAATAGAGTCTCGGAAATTGCTAATAATGTTGGACAAGAAAATTGGAGACATGTTGATTCGGAAATAATCCAGCTGATATTGCGAGCCGTGGATGTTCGCCTGCAGAACTCAAGACTAGTGATCTCTGGCGGCAGGGACCTCAATGGCTCAGAAGGCCAAAAGACCGTTGGCCATCGTATGAAATCCCAAATGACACAAATTTGGAAGCCAAAACGGCAAAAGTTATGACACTTTTCGCGGAAAGAGATGACCCTTTAAAAAATTTCTCCTCTTTATCTAAAGTTTATCGATCATACGCATATGCCCTAAGACTCTGGAAAAATACTGGAGCAAGTAGACAACACCTTCGCAACTCATCAAACGACCTTACATCAGATGAAATCCAAGATGGAAAACGATCTTGCATAATTCGTACCCAGAAATTCGTATTTGCAGACGAATTCAACGCACTTATGAAAAAGACTCAAATTTCTCCATCAAGTCCTCTGTTGACGCTCAACCCGTTTATAGACTCAAAGGGCATTATTAGAGCAAATGGCCGATTGGTACAATCGCCAGCTCTTACATATAGCGAACGTCACCCAATAATATTACCACATGGCGCAAAACTTAGCAAATTATTAGTCGAATTCACTCATAAGGTTACTTTACACGGGGGTAATCAATTAATGACCCGAGTAAGTCGCTTATCAAACAAACCATACGAAAATGTCGAATCTGCTTAATTCACAAAAAACAAACCCAAACTCAAATAATGGCTTCGCTACCACCTGAACGTACTTTTCTGTCTCGACCCTTTACAAACACAGGGGTAGATTTTGCAGGACCCTTTAACATTAAAAGTTACTCAGGAATAGCCTGCTTTATTACAAAAGGCTACGTATGCCTTTTTGTCTGTTTCGCCACTGAGGCTATACATTTAGAACCCACAAGCGATTTGTCGACATATGCCTTTCTTGCCGCTTTTTCTAGATTAATTAGTCGGCGAGGTTGTCCGTCTTGTATATTTTCGGACAACGGAACTAACTTTGTGGGAGCGGTTGATCTACTAAAGCGAGATAGATTAGCTTTCATGAAGAATATTAAAACTAGCACGATTCAGAACAACTTCACTCAAAACCTTACTTGGAAATTTATTCCTCCTGGTGCTCCGCACATGGGCGGCTTGTGGGAAGCTGGCGTCAAATCATTTAAAACACATTTGCGAAAAAGTATCCCAAAAATGAATTTTACTTTTGATGAATTTACAACTATTTTAGCAAGAATTGAAGGCTGTCTTAATTCCCGACCCTTAAGTCCTGCTAGTGATGACCCAAATGATCTTTCCCCTTTGACTCCTGGTCATTTCCTAATAGGAACATCTATTCTTACCCCAGCTGAACCAGACATTTCAGATACAGATTTAAGCTTAGTCAATCGTTGGAAAAGACTCAAAGTTATTTCGCAATATTTTTGTAACAGATGGAAGTTAGAATATCTTCACGAACTTCACAGAAGGACTAAGTGGAAATATGAGAAAGAGAATATCAAAGAAGGAGATTTAGTTGTCGTAAAAGATGATAGATTGGCTCCGCATGAATGGAAGTTAGGTCGTATTGAAAAAACTTATCCAGGTAGTGACCAAAATACCAGGGTTCTTGACATACGGACAGTAGGTGGCAACTTAAGCAGACCCGTTTCAAAATTAGTCAAATTGTTCTCCGACTGACTAGTCGGATTATTTTTTAAGAAAGAATTTAGTACTCGCCATTTGTTTCTCTCAGATATGGCTGCCTATTTGCCTAACAAAGACTACAGGTTGGAAGCAAGAGAAGAGCGTATGTCCCAAAACGGAAGCAGAAATCGGCAGCCCAACAGAGCAGGATCAAGACAAATTTCCCGTAGCCGATCGAATCAACGCGACCCAAGAGATGAGTTAAGAGAAAGACCTCGAAACTGGCAGTACTCTTGCGGGCTGTGTCAAGAGGACACCCCCCTTAAAATCTTGTCGCAGGTTCCTTGATCTCACCCCGTACCAGAGATATGAGACACTTGAGAGAAGAAGCTATTGCCGCAATTGTTTGGCTCGCAGCCATTTGGCCTCAGACTGCCGCTCACTCGTCACCTGTCGACACTGCGACTATCGCCATCACACCTTGATTCACGGTGCCCCTCAGTTAGACAACTCCCTCCAGCCACCATCTCCATCGCCTATACTGCGATGGAATCTTGTCCTAGTCCCGACGGCCACGGTACGAGTGGTTGGAGACGACTCAAGCTCTTGGTCGACGGTACGAGCTCTGGTAAATCAAGGCGCAGCAATGTCTCGCATTTCATATGCATCGTTTCAGCGGATGGGGTTCCGTTCCTTTAAATTTCTGGGGCAGAGGTTCACGACATTTAAAATTAAAGCCAGAAATCAAAGCTCCAGTTGGGCGCTTAAAGTACATGCGATCATAACAGATGAGTTAACATATAGGCCGTACTGCGATCCAACATTAGAAGACCCGACCAGAGACTTCACAGGTGGAAGATTAGCCGATGTGAACCCAAGGAGTAACACACCAATTGAAATTGAACTTGGAGCCGATACCTACTCAGCCATAATTCAAGAAGGCAAGACCTTTTCCGGCATCGGCGGCGTATATGGGTACCAAACAAAATTAGCAACGTAGTAACGCCGGCAAAAATTAACCGTTGCGGCTTTGGGTTTATAATATTCTAATTGTGGTATTTATACACAAACACATCCAACGAGGCAACGGTTAATTCCATTCAGCAATATAAACAATTCCAACAGCAAAACCTACAATCTGGTTTTGCCATTGGTCTTGTTTTTTTGATTCCTTCAAGTTCAGTTCAATCGTGAATTTTAAAAACGCCGGAACATCTTCTCCCCCGTACTAAAGTGAAAACAAACAAAAATTTAAACTTAAATTATCTATATATTGGAAAAATAGAGAAAATTCTTGCAATGGAATCGAATTTAAAAATAATAGTAAGGCCTAACATCGTAAGGTCCTGTAAACATTTTACTAGCGAACGAGTTAAAGTTTTTTTCTTTTTTCAATTACTTAATTTTTTCTGGCAATTTTATATAAAGTACGATTTTTTCTTTTTAGCTTATCATATTAAATTCAATCTTTCTTTTTGTGAACAAAATAAAGAATTATTTTCACTATATAAAAGAATATTAGTCAATATGCTTACAACTCAAGAACGTTTTGACGTATTTTGACAATTCATACAATTTCGAAATGATATCTTGGCAAAAAAAAATGTAAATTCGGCCGGGCCGATCTTTGAATAAAATCCACCATTTGGTACAAATCATGGTAGAATAATATAGGTAGACGCATCGACACAGCTGCTGGGACAATAAACTGTCAAACCAATTTTGGAATTGAAAATGTTGAATGAAAAAATATTTAAATTTGTAAAAATTGTTGAAAAACGCGAATTATAATAAACTCCGAATGACGTCGTATAAGAAAACATATACAAATCTACTTATATTTGAACAAGTAAAAAAACATTAAGTTCGACCGGGCCAAACTTTTAATATCCTCCACCTTAGGGTAAAATAAACATTAGAAGAAATGTGGCAAAAACCATTAAAATGCCGATTATGGGGAGGTACCGTAATATGGGGGCTACACCAAAACGTGGACCTATAATTACAATGTTTCGCCACACGAACTAGGACCCATTATGGCCCACAAATACCAATTTTTAGACAAATCAGTGAAAAAATGTGGCAATAACCATCAAAATACCGAATATCAGGAGGTACCTTTATATGGGGGCTATATCAAATAATGGACCCATGCATACAATGTTTCGCTACCGAAGCTGGAACCAATTATGACCAACAAATACCAAATTTCAGACAAATCCGTGAAACAAATGTGGCAAAAATCATCAAATTACCGAATATCGGGAGGTCCCTTTATATGGGGGCTATACCAAAACGTGGACCTATAATTACAATGTTTCGTCACACGAACTAGGACCCATTATGACCCACAAATACAAATTTTTAGGCAAATCAGTGAAAAAATGTGGCAAAAACCATCAAAATACCGAATATGGGGAGGTACCGTTATATGAGGGCTATACCAAATCATGGACCCATACATGCAATGTTTCGCCACCGGAGCTGGAACCCATTATGACCAACAAATACCGATTTTCAGACAAATCCGTGAAAAAATGTTGCAAAAATCATCAAATTACCGAATATCTGGAGGTACCGTTATATGGGGGCTATACCAAATTTTGGACCCATACATGCAATGTTTTGCCACACGCTCAGGGACCTGCTATGACCTACAAATACCAATTTTAAGACAAATCCGTGAAAAAACGTGGCATAAATCATCAAAATACCGAATATCGGGAGGTACCGTTATATGGGGACTATACCAGAACGTGGACCGATATATCTCATTTTCAATACCAACCATCCTAGACACAATGCAAATAGCTCTGCTAAATTTTGGAGCTCTACGTGAAATAATGTGGGCTGTATCGTGATTTCAACAGACAGACGGACAGACAGACAGACAGACAGACGGACAGACAGACAGACGGACATCGTTAAATCGACTTAGAATTTTATGCTGATTATGAATATATATACTTTATGGGGTCTAAGACGAATATTTAAGGATGTTACAAACGGAATGACAAAGTTAATATACCCTCCTTTCCAAGGTGGAGGGTATAAAAAACATTTAAATTTTTTTGACATATTAATGCTCCCAAGCGTTGATGCATCTACCTGTATTCTTCTGCCATGGTACAAATTGAGCAATTTAAAAAAAAAATAAAATCCGTTAAAAATTCTGTTAAAATCTTAAAAATACCGAATGTAGCCGTATATTAGGGTCTATACCTATGGCCTATGGACCTGCATAGGCAACTTTTGTCATAAGCTATTTTAAAACTTGAAAAAAATCCGTTTATAATGTAGTTAAAATCATCAAAATACCGAATATAATGAGGTACCATGGGGGTTATAAAATGTGTATCTGCACATACAATTTTCTGTCATAGACTGTAGTATCAATTACGAATTTCAAATACCAAATTTAAAACAATTCCGGTAAATAATATCCCTAAAATCATCAAAATACCGCATATCGGGAGGTACCGTTATATGAGGGCTATACGAAGACGTGGACACATCTGAGTAAATTTTGTTCGGACATAATACACATTTGAGTAAATTTTCGTTCGGAAGCTAGAGTGATTTCTACAGGCCGACAGACATTGCTAAATCGACATAGAATTTTAGGCTGATCAGGAATATATACATTGTGGGTTCTAAAATGTATATCAAAAATGTATATCAAAAATTAAACAATGTGCAATACCATGTTAAATGGCGATCTTTCATGTTTTAAATTGCCATTTAGCTTTCAACTGGAAGATGTGAGTACATATAAACAAACAAAAATTACCAAGCGTTATGGGGCTCATTTCAAAACGTGGGCCTGATCAAAATGCAAAATTCATCAGTGAAATATCGAATTTAAAGGGCGCAAAATAGAAGTAAGAAAAGAATTTCTATCCTTTCAGAAATTCTTCCTTAACTTTCAATATACCTTAAATCGCTTTTGTAGGTCATGATATGGGTCATAACTCCCGGATAAGGGTACAACCCGTATTTTAAGTATATTTTACTTTTTTACCATATTTTCATACTAATTTCGGCAAATGTTGGTAATTTGGGATGAAACCATTCTTGCAAAAACCGATTTAAGCTATTTACGTGGTCTTGGCTACTTTTTTATTTATTTATTTATTTTTTTTGCCCTTATTTGGCATCTTTGTTTCTAAGGGGATAGAAAACCTCTTCGCATACAATTTTCGGAGTAGGACCCATCTTGGTTTTGACCACAATCACCAAATGGTTTGGATAAAAAATTGTATTTAGGCTATTTTGGGGTAGAGAACGATCTTACAGATAATTGTCCACGTAGGCATTTATTTAAGTATAGTCCCCACATTATGTGTACACCCAATTCCACTTTCCTAACCAATGGTCTGCAAAGAACATTTTGTATCCTATTGAATTTGCAATCCTCAAGAGAAAATTGGTTGTGAACTTAGATTTGGGATGTACGTCTATATGAAATAAACTCCGAAAAGTCAAATTGGGACTCATTCAGTCAGAAACTGTGGCAGAAACATGACAAAAATTACAAATATTAGAAAGAAACACGGGACCGAACATTTGTTTAATCGTCATTGAATTATACTAAGATGAAAAATATGGACGTTATTTGGTCTCCAACGCACAATTTCAATAAAAACCCGTAAAGAAAGTCTTAAAGTCGGGCAGAGCCGACTTTATGATACCCTACACCACTTTGCTAATTTAGTAAAGCTCCACATAACAATTAAAGGTTTTCATGGAGAATTAAAACATACACGCTATGATTATAATTATAATTTAAAGTTCAAAGGACTAAATATGCCAAAGAATTTGTATCTTTTAAGTTCGGACTTTCGTTGCCCATTTGGTGCACAAAAATATAAAATCGGATAAAAATATATATAGGAGCTATATCCAAATCTGAACCGATCTCGATAAAATTTGGCAAAGATATTTCAGAGCTCTATTTCATGTATTTCCCTGATTATGGTTGTTACGGAGTGCATATTACGGTTGTGGGTAACAAATATAAGAAATCGGATGAACAATATATATGGGAGCTATAGCTATATCTGAACCGATTTCGATCAAATTTGGCATACTTTTTTTCAGGCCTAATTTGGGTGTATATGCAAAATTCCATACAATTCGGGGTGATATTACACGTTTGGTGCACAATAAAAAATAAATCGGACGAAGATATATATAGGAGCTATATCTAAATTTTGACCGATTATCTCCAATTTCAATAGGGTTCGTCCTTGGGCCAAACAAATATATATATATATATTTACTAGCTGGCCCGGTCCGTAATTTTAGTCTTTAATGTTTATTTTAAAGCATAATAAATCGCAGATTTGACTTATGTAACCGACACAATATGATATATATATATATATATATATATATATATATATATATATATATATATATATATATATATATATATATATATACATATACATATACATATATATATTTATATATCTATATCTATAAAAGAGGAAAATGTTTGTATGTTTGTTTGTTTGTAATTTATGGACTCGAAAACCGCTGAATAGATTTTCCTGAAAATTTCCATATATACTGCAACATCGCCTGAAAATAACATAGGCTATATACATTTTTGATTTTCCACTTGGAACTGGAAATATAGCAGCAGAATCGGAGGTACCTCCCAAAAATTTAGATTTTATATGCACATATCTATTGATTGGTTGAAGATACATTTTCCAAATTTGGAATACGTAACGGAATTTGGAACAAAAATAAGTTTGCCAAATTATATTGTAATCGGTTCAGATTTGGATATAGCTCCCATATATATTTTTGACCGATTTCGTTCATTTGATGCCTCAAACACAATATGAATGTTCGATTCCAATGAAATTTGGAATGTGTGGCGGGATTTAATCCGAAAATAAATTTGTCAAATTATATTGAAATCGGTTCAGATTTGGATATAGCTCCCATATATATTTTCGGCCGATTAAAGCATTTGATGCACCAAACACGCTATGTTTCCTCAATTTCAATGAAATTTGAAACGTGTGATAGATTTTATCTAAAAAATCGATTTCCCAAATTATATTGAAATCGGTTCAGATTTGGATATAGCTCCCATATACATTTTCGGCCGATTTCATATATTTGGTCGACCAAACACGATATGTATTTCCAATTGTAATGAAATTTAAAATAAGTAACGGAATTGGGAGCCACAATGAATTTGTCAAATTAAATTGAAATCGGTTCAGATTTGGATATAGCTCCCATATATATTTTCGACCGATTTCATGTATTTGATGCACCAAACACGCTACGTATCTCTAATTTCAATGAAATTTGGAATGTGTAGCGGAAATTAAAACAAATATACATATGTCAAATTATATTAAAATCGGTTCAGATTTCGATATAGCTCTCATATATATTTTCGACCGATTTCATGTATTTTATGCACCATACACGATATGTATGTTCGATTCCAAAGAAATTTAGAATATGTAACGGGATTTTGATTAGAAAATAAATTAGTGAAATTATATTAAAATCGGTTCAGATTTGGATATAGCTCCCATATATATTTTCCGCCGATTTCACATATTTGATGCACAAAACACGATACGTATTTCCGATTCCAATGAAATTCGGCATGAGTGGCTAAATTTGGTACAAAAATAAATTTGACAAATTATATGCAAATAGGCTCAGATTTGATTATAGCTCCCATATATATACTCAACCGATTTCACATATTTGATGCACCCAAAGCGAGAGAGACAAAATCTGGCACCAAAAAAAATTGCCAAATTATATTGAAATAAGTTGAGGTTTGGGTATAGCTAACATATATATTTCGGCCGATTTCATACATGTTATGCACCAAACATGATATATATGACCGATACAAATGAAATTCAAAATGTGTGGCGGAATTTGGTTACAATAATAAATGTGACAAATTAATTGGAAATTAGTTAAGATTTGGATATAGCTCCCATATATATGTTATCGCCCGATTTCACATGTTTGACGCACCAATTTCAATGAAATATGAAAGGTGTGGCGGAATTTGGTGTAAAAGTAATTTTTTTAAAATTATATTTAAACCGGATCAGATTGGGATATGATTTTAATAAGAACCATTGACCCACAACGCCTTAGATTTGAAATACGCTTATTACGGCGAAGTATGTTGCTATCTCGAATTCACTAATTGCAATAGAAATGCCACTCAACTTCAAAAGATTGCATTTTACTGCACGCTTGGTATTTGCTATGAAATAAATAAATCCGGAGGACAAACCCTTCGTGTATGTATGTCATGTTACTGCTTTTCTAATGGTTTTGGTTATTTACGCATTAAAGTAGTGCAATATATATTTTTTTTTAATTTTTAAATTGTTTTTTTTTTCAACCAACATATATTCGTAAATAAAATTTTGACTGCATATAAAATCAAAAGGGGTAGCGAAGCGCACCGGGTTCAGGTAGTATATGTATATTTGTATATACATTGTATGTCAAAGCATTATTATTCACAGATATGACTGATATAAGTGTGCACGTACTGGCCCATATTTATGCCGTGGGATTCAATATTAAATATTTGTTGTGTTATACAAATGTGCTCTGTGTTGATGTGCTATACAAATCTAGTAAAAAGTATATATCAATCTTATCCCCATGTAAGGGATTAAATTAATTTCTAGTGTGGTAAAAATAGTAGCAAAATTTTGTAGTCACATGAGCAGTAATTTGGAATTTACTGTATTTTGTACACCTCATAATTGAGGGCTGAATGATTTAAGAATAGCCAAAGTTAATTACTTTTTTAAACCCATTAGCACCTCAGATTGTTCATTAGAGTCGTCATCAGTCCCCCTAACCATGTCGGTCTGTTTGTCCGCCAAAAGGTGGACTTGAAGGGGTTCTATTACATGGAGAAAATTATAAAATTTGTAGATGTGTTGAAATTTTTGTGTAAGATTTCCATCCCAAATATACCTCCCAAGGTACCTTTATATGGACACTACTCCGAAACATCGACCTACATTGAAAACTTTCTTCTACCCCTTATAATCCAACATGACAAATAGAGGCCAAATCAAAAATATAGCTGTTTTACACCCATTACCGTAAGATGGGAATTTATTTTATTTGCTATTTAAATTGTAAGTTGGAGACCCCATAAAGTCCATATATTTCATCATAGTACAATTCAATGACAATTCAATGACGATTCAACAAATATTCGGTCCCGTGCTACTTTCTTATATTTGTAATTTGTTCATGTTTTCACAATACATTTCATATAGATGTACATCTCAAATCTACGTTCCCAACCAATATTCTCTTGGGGGTTACAAATTCAATACAATACAAAATTTTCTTTTCTGACCACACATTAGATGTGAAAGTGGACTTGGGGATACTCCAAAGTGGGGACTTTATTTAAATAAATTCCTATGGGGCAATTATCTGTATGACGGTTCCCTACCCCAAGGTAGCATATATACAATTTTTTAGCCAAATCAATTGATGAATGTGGTCAAGACCCTACTCTGAAAATTTAAAATTTTATGCGAAGAGGTTCTCTACCCCCTTAGAAACAAAGATGCCAAATAAGGGCCAAAAAATGAAAAAGTGGCCAAAACCCCAAAATAGGTTAAATCATACAATGGTTATATAAATATGAAATCGGGTTGTACACTTATCCGTGAGTTATGATCGATATCATGACCTGCAAAAGCGATTTAAGGTATCTTGATGTTTTTTATGGTGAAAAATTGTATATAGCGAAAAATTATTCTTTATTTTGTTCACAAAAAATCCACTGAATTCAATATTATAATACAAATTGAAAACCAGTAAAGAATGTCTTAAAGTCGGGCGGGGCCGACTTTATGATACCCTACACTACTTTGCTAATTTAGTAGAGGTCCGCATAACAATTAAAAGTTTTTACGGGAGAATTCAATCATACACGCTATAATTATAATTTAAAGTTATATTCCCCTAAATAACGTTGTTTAGGAGTACATATTACGGCTGTGGGTAACAAATATAACAAATCGGATGAACAGTATATATGGGAGCTATAGCTATATCTGATATACTAGCTTCTAGACTCAATTCGGTCGTAAGTGCCAAATTCCATGCCATTTGGACAAATATTAGACGTTTTGTGCACAATAAAAGGTAAATCGGACGAAGTAATATATGGGAGCTATATCCAAATCTAAACCGATCTCGATAAAATTTGGCAAAGATATTTCTGAGCTGTATTTAATATATTTCCCTGAATAATATATTTCTCTGAATTGTGACAAATCGGATGAACTGTATATATGGGAGCTATAGCTATATCTGAACCGATCTTCACCAAATTTGACATACTAGCTTCTAGACTCGGTCGTAAGTGCCAAATTTCATCAAATTTGGGCAAATATTAGACGTTTGGTGCACAATTAAGGTAAATCGGACGAAGTTATATATGGGAGCTATATCCAAATCTGAACCGATCTCGATAAAATCTAGCAAATGTATTTCTGAGCTGTATTTGATATATTTCCCCAAATATTGTAGTTACAGAGTGCAAATATTGTAGTTGCGGAGGACAAAAATAACAAATCGGATCAACAATATATATGGGAGCTATGGCTATATCTGAACCGATTTCGATCAAATTTAGCATATATATTTTCAGGTCCAATCTGATCGTACGTACAAAATTCTATACTATTCGGACTGATATTACACGTTTGGTGCACAATAAAAGGCAAATCGGACAATAGGGTTCGTCCTTGGGCCAAACAAATGATTTGTGCAAAATTTCATCTGGATAGAGCAATAAATGCGAACTGTACTTTGTTTACAAAAATACATGGACTCAGAATGTGATTCTATGCAGATCATCAAAAGGAACTATGGGTCTATCTCGTTTCATTTTGCCTGTTACACACAAATGCACAAATACATAATACCCTGACCACCTTGTGGTGTAGGGTATAAAAATTGACAAAAGAAGAATAACAAATTGAAAAAATCTTCAACTTGTTACCTGTTTTTTACAGCAAATGTTTAAAGATCCTTACAAAGTTTGTCAATAGAATGTACTATTATTTTAAAATTCGATTCCATTGAATTTTTTTCGATTTTTTCCCGATTTGAGAATTTTTGCAATGAGATCTCTTTTTTGTGATTTTTTAGCGATTTTGAAAAATAATTATCTTTTAACTAAATCTTTAAATTATTTCGATACCATCTATTCCGTTTCGCCACCACATAATTCGGTACTACACTTCCATGTAACCCGACATCAATTTCAGTTCTCAAGAAATCAAGTCAAATAAATTGTTATTAATATTCGAATTCAAAAATATTTTATTTTGAAAAACACTACAAACGTACATTAGAAAAAAGTAGGTCAAAATGAAAAAAAATCATGCAAAATAAAACATTACTCTTGTACATTTCAAAAGTCAAAATGAAAATGTTAATATATTACAATTTACGCGATTTTTTTGGATACTATCCTTTTCGGACAGGAGATAATTCCGAATTTGTATAGATAGTTAAAATTGGCCCATCGGTTCTTAAGTTATAAGCGTATATATATAGGTATATACATGAATTTCTGAAATGTTTGATCTCGTGAAGTACGGGTCTATATTCTTTCTATTTTTGTACCATATAGTGGTATCTATATCTATAAAAGAGGAAAATGTTTGTATGTTTGTTGTTTGTTTGTAATTTATGGACTCGAAAACCGCTGAATAGATTTTCCTGAAAATTTCCATATATACTGCAACATCGCCTGAAAATAACATAGGCTATATACATTTTTGATTTTCCACTTGGAACTGGAAATATAGCAGCAAAATCGGAGGTACCTCCCAAAAATTTAGATTTTATATGCACATATCTATTGATTGGTTGAAGATACAGTCTCCAAATTTGGAATACGTAACGGAATTTGGAACAAAAATAAGTTTGCCAAATTATATTGTAATCGGTTCAGATTTGGATATAGCTCCCATATATATTTTCGACCGATTTCGTTCATTTGATGCCTCAAACACAATATGAATGTTCGATTCCAATGAAATTTGGAATGTGTGACGGGATTTAATCCGAAAATAAATTTGTCAAATTATATTGAAATCGGTTCAGATTTGGATATAGCTCCCATATATATTTTCGACCGATTTCGTTCATTTGATGCCTCAAACACAATATGAATGTTCGATTCCAATGAAATTTGGAATGTGTGGCGGGATTTAATCCGAAAATAAATTTGTCAAATTATATTGAAATCGGTTCAGATTTGGATATAGCTCCCATATATATTTTCGACCGATTTCGTTCATTTGATGCCTCAAACACAATATGAATGTTCGATTCCAATGAAATTTGGAATGTGTGGCGGGATTTAATCCGAAAATAAATTTGTCAAATTATATTGAAATCGGTTCAGATTTGGATATAGCTCCCATATACATTTTCGGCCGATTTCATATATTTGGTCGACCAAACACGATATGTATTTCCAATTG
The DNA here is from genome assembly GCF_030504385.1 of Musca domestica. Classification (NCBI taxonomy): domain Eukaryota; kingdom Metazoa; phylum Arthropoda; class Insecta; order Diptera; family Muscidae; genus Musca; species Musca domestica. Next base: position 5,699,704 of record NW_026712332.1, on the reverse strand, counting down.
TAATGAAATTTAAAATAAGTAACGGAATTGGGAGCCACAATGAATTTGTCAAATTAAATTGAAATCGGTTCAGATTTGGATATAGCTCCCATATATATTTTCGACCGATTTCATGTATTTGATGCACCAAACACGCTACGTATCTCTAATTTCAATGAAATTTGGAATGTGTAGCGGAAATTAAAACAAATATACATATGTCAAATTATATTAAAATCGGTTCAGATTTCGATATAGCTCTCATATATATTTTCGACCGATTTCATGTATTTTATGCACCATACACGATATGTATGTTCGATTCCAAAGAAATTTAGAATATGTAACGGGATTTTGATTAGAAAATAAATTAGTGAAATTATATTAAAATCGGTTCAGATTTGGATATAGCTCCCATATATATTTTCCGCCGATTTCACATATTTGATGCACCCAAAGCGAGAGAGACAAAATCTGGCACCAAAAAAAATTGCCAAATTATATTGAAATAAGTTGAGGTTTGGGTATAGCTAACATATATATTTCGGCCGATTTCATACATGTTATGCACCAAACATGATATATATGACCGATACAAATAAAATTCAAAATGTGTGGCGGAATTTGGTTACAATAATAAATGTGACAAATTAATTGGAAATTAGTTAAGATTTGGATATAGCTCCCATATATATATGTTATCGCCCGATTTCACATGTTTGACGCACCAATTTCAATGAAATATGAAAGGTGTGGCGGAATTTGGTGTAAAAGTAATTTTTTTAAAATTATATTTAAACCGGATCAGATTGGGATATGATTTTAATAAGAATCATTGACCCACAACGCCTTAGGCTAACACTAAAAAACAAAACAACAATTGATTTGAAATACGCTTATTACGGCGAAGTATGTTGCTATCTCGAATTCACTAATTGCAATAGAAATGCCACTCAACTTCAAAAGATTGCATTTTACTGCACGCTTGGTATTTGCTATGAAATAAATAAATCCGGAGGACAAACCCTTCGTGTATGTATGTCATGTTACTGCTTTTCTAATGGTTTTGGTTATTTACGCATTAAAGTAGTGCAATATATATTTTTTTTTAATTTTTAAATTTGTTTTTTTTTTTTCAACCAACATATATTCGTAAATAAAATTTTGAATGCATATAAAATCAAAAGGGGTAGCGAAGCGCACCGGGTTCAGCTAGTATATATATATATATATACATACTAGCTGGCCCGGTCCGCGTTGCCGGTCCGTACTTTTAGTCTTTAATGCATATTTTTTAAAGCATAATAGAACACAGAACTGAATTATGTAATTTTTATTATAAGTAAAATAACTACATAGTCATTTATGAATAGAAATAAACATTCATGGCAAAAATTATAATAGATAATCACACACAGTCGGTTTTATTCATTTTGAATAGACCGATCTTAATTTTTCAGCCATAGGCTTTAATTGAGTGCTAAGAACCTATATGTATAGAACATCTATAACAGCCCCATGTGAAAACTCAGCTCAATTTTTGATATTATAAAGAGCTTAGCAACATTTTCCATTCAAATGAACTGTAACATGGGATTTTTATTTACAACGTTTACAATACCGTGCTATGTGGTATTTAGTTTGTCCACCTCATAATTAAGGGCATAATGATTTCAGAATAGTCAAAGATAATTACTCTTCTACACCCATTACCGTAAGAATGTAATTTATTTATTTTTGTCATTTAAATTGTGCGTTAGAGACCTCATAATGATCAATGAAATACAGCACCCATATAACGATATCTCCAAATATTCGGTATTTTGATGATTTTGGGACATTATTCATCGGAAGTGTTTCAAATTTAGTATTTGAAGTTCGTAATGAATACTACAGCCTAAGAGCGAAAATTGTCTGTGCAGGTCCACGTCTTCGTATAGCCCCCATATAACGGTACCTCCCTATATTCTGTATTTTGATGATTTTAGCGACACTATCTACAGGAATCGTTTCAAATTTGGTATTTAAAGTTCGTAATGGATACTACAGCCTGTGACAGATAATTGGCTGTGCAGGTCCACGTCTTCATATAGCCCCCATAAAACGCTAACTCCCAATATTCGGTATTTTGATGAGTTTAGGATCATTATTCACCGGAGTATTTTCAAATTACGTATTCAGAGTTCTGGGAACTACAGTTTTTGACAGAAAATAGTGTATGCAGGTCCAGGTCTTCGAATAGGGCCCATATATCAGTACAATTCTCACCGAAATTGTTTGAGATATCGTATTTGAAATTCGTAATGGATGCTACAGTCAGTGACAGAAAACTATGTATGCAGGTAAAGATCTTCGTATAGCTCCGATATAACGGTACCCTCTCTATATACAATATTTTGATACATTATTCACCGTTTATTTCAAGTTTAAAAATTGAATATTGTGATGGCTTATAACAAACAACGCATATGTAGGTCCACGTCGTAGAGACCCCAACATAAGGGCTGTATTCGGTATTTTTAAAATTTTAACAGAATTTTTAACGGATTTTAATTTTTGAAAATTTCCAGATTCGTTCCAAATGGTAGAGGGTATTCAAATCCATGCGTTAATTAGTTTGGAAAATAAAGGGGTTTTAAATAAAACGGCTGTGTGGGAGGTATCGCGCCCCATTCCAATTTCTTAAAAAACATAATAGTCTATTTTCGCCACAGTTAACTTCTAATTGATTTGCGACCAGTAAGGAAAAGTCAAAAGTCGGGCGGGGCGGACCATATGATACCCTACGCGACTATGTATATTTAGTAGAGCTCCCGTAACAAAAGAACTTATTTGAAGTTATCATACCACCTATCAACATTTGGCTTTAGGGCAGTTATAGTTTGATTTCAGAGGTAACTAACATATGGAAGGCATATCCAATTCTGAATCGATTTCCACTAAATTTGACGGAGACATTTTAATCTTTTATACCAAATAACATGGATTATATTAAAAACAAGTTAAAAAGTATCAGTCGGTATTGCCGCCAGAGATATACCCTCAGCCTATGTTCGATTATCTAATATATTTTGACTAGTGTTAAGGTTATTAAAACGTTGGTCCTCTATGGAGCAGATCCCGAAGGAATGGACCAATATAATATTTCGACAGATGTGTCAAGTCTAAATGGAATCGGATGTTAATTTGGCGATTTATGAGCTCCATGGATACTCAAAATTTCAATATTTTGTGGGGGAGGTACTTGATGGAGTGAACCGATATTGTTCATTTTCACACCTGTCCTAGCACTGACGCAAATATTAGGATTCGCAAAGTCGGAGCAAATTCGGATTAGCCTTGTCTTTCCGTGCAAAAAATTTGTTTTTTTTTTTTTGAAAATTTCGACCTTTTGTGGGGGAGGTACCAGAAGGAGTGGGCCGATATTGTTCATCTTAACACAAGACCTTTGTTAATATAAATATTTGGATGTGTGAATTTGAAGACAGTCGGACTCTTACATAACATTTTATGAGAGTTGTAATTATTCAAAATTTTGACCATTTGTGGGGGAGGTACTTGATGGAGTGGACCGATATTGCCCATTTTCACACCTGAACTAGCACTGACGCAAATATTAGGATTTGCAAAGTTGGAGCAAATTCGGATTATCCTTTCTCTTCCTGTGCAAAAAATATTTTTTTTGAAAATTTCGACCTTTTGTGGGGGAGGTACCAGAAGGAGTGGACCGATATTGCCCATCTCCGAACTCGATCTAAGTTTGACAAAAATATTACGTTTTAGCCAATTTGGACCAAATCGGATACTCCCTTCGAGAGTTATCGTGCGCACCAGCCAGCCAGACAGACGGACGGACGGACATCGCTAGATCGACTCCAAATGTTCTGAAACGGATTTGGTCCAAAGAGACCTAGAGTCTAAAACCGTTTTTTCGACTAGGCACGTTTTGGCCGTATCAAATGATATACCCTCTGTAGCCATATGGCTGAGGGTATAAATATATATCGGAGCCGAGTTTCACAAAATGGAAACGTACGTCCCGAAATCACTTCATTTGGGCTGATATTAGCCATTATTTGCACAATAAACATGAAAATGGATTGAGGATATTTAGGATCTATATTGAAATCTTAGCCGATCTCGATACAATTTGGCAGAGGGCTGTATCTGATATCTGACACCAAACATTATTCTTTTGGGGTGCATATTACGAATGTGGGGAACTAAAACACCAAATCGAATTAAACCTATATATTGGAGCTATAGCTATATCTGATAATATCGGATAAAGATATATATGGGAGCTATATTCTAATCTGAACCGATCTCGATAAAATTTGACAGAGGTATTTTCGAACAGTATCATAATTCCGGTACCAAATATCATTCTTGTGGAGTGCATATTACGCATGTAAGGGACTTGAAACCCCAAATTTGATGAAACGATGTTCACTAAATTTGATGTACTTACTTACAGACTGAATTCGGTTGGATGTGCCGAAATTCAGGATTTACATTGGCCATTTGGTGCACAATTAACCCGAAATCGGTTGAAGATATCTAAATAAATCTAAATCTGATAAATCTGATCCGATTATTAGGGTTCGCCTTTGGGCCAAACAAATATTGTTTGCTATCTCAATCGGATAATAATTGCGACCTACATTTTATTCACAAGAATACATGGACGGACGGACTGGCATGCATAAATTGAGTCAAAAAACGATTCTACGAAGATCCTCAAAAGTAACTATGAGTCTATCTCGCTTCTTTCTCCCTGTTACAAACAAATGCACAAAGACATAATGCCCTTACCACTATTTGGTGTAGGGTATAAAAATCGATTCTGCCATTTTCGAGTCTTAAAGGAACATAAAGACAACAACAAGCTATTATGTTTGCTTGTTGTTGTTTTTATACCCTCCACCATACTATGGAGGGTATATTAACTTTGTCATTCCGTTTGTAACTCCTCGAAATACTCATGTCAGACCCAACAAAGTATATATATTCTTGATCAGCGTAAAATTCTAAGTCGATTTAGCGATGTCCGTCCGTCTGCCTGTCTTTCGAACGAATTGATATACAAGGCTAACACTTTGCACACAGGTTTATTTCGTAAATGGGCCATGTAGGTTAAGTTCGTAAATGGGCCATGTAGGTCCACGTTTTCATATAGCCCCCATATAACGGTACCTCCCGATATTCGGTGTTTTGATGATTTTAGCGACATTATTCACCGGAATTGTTTAAAATTTGGTATTTGAAGTTCGAAATGGATATTACAGCCTAAGACAGAAAATTGTCCTGTGCAGGTCCACGTCTTCGTATAGCCCCCATATAACGGTACCTCCCGATATTCGATATTTTGATGATTTTAGCGACATTATTAATCGGAATTGTTCAAAATTGGTATTTGAAGTTCGCAATGGATACTACAGCCTAAGACAGAAAATTGTCTGTGCAGGTCCACGTCTTCGTATAGTCCCCATATAACGGAACATCCCTATATTCGGTATTTTGGTGATTTTAGCGTCTTCATTCACCAATTTTTTTTCAAATTACGCATTTAGAGTTCGTAATGGAAACTCCAGTCTGTGACAAAAATTTTCTATGCAGGTCCAGGTCTTCGTATAGACCCCATATACCAGTACCTCCCTATATTCGGTATTTTGACGAGTTTAGGTACAATACTCACCGAAATTGTTTGAAATGTCGTATTTGAAGTTCGTAATGGATGCTACAGAATATGACAAAAAATTGTCTACGCAGGTTCAGGTTTTCGCACAGCTCCGATATAACGGTACCTCCCTATATTCTATATTTTGATGATTTTAGCTACATTATTCACCGTTTATTTCAAGTTCCGAATTTGAATTTGATAATGACTTATGACAAATAATGCTTGTGTGGCTCCACGTCGTATAGGCACCAATATAACGGCAATATTCGGTATTATTAAATTTACCAAAGTTTTTTCAGGATTTTATTTTCAAATTCGTTCCAATGGTGGAGGGCATTCAAAGTTCGGCCCGGCCGAACTTATTGCTTTTTAACTTGTCTACTTTTACCCTTCTATCGCAATTCGTTTAAAGATAGCGTGATTACAACAGACAGGAACGCAGACAGACGGATATAGACAAAATCGCCTTAGAATTTACCCTACTGATGAATAATATACTTGTATTGCCTAAACACTAAGACTTTATTAAAAATAAACCCCGAAGTGGCGGCGGGATTAAAGCTTTATTGAAAGTGAGGATAATAAAAGCAAATGCTACATATTAACCAAACACGTAAGGAAAGATCGAATGTTATTGTACACGTTCAAACTTTTCAGAAATCTTTGAATAGTAATGGCTTTTGGAGCAGGACTCAACGAAAAATCCGCGAGTAGCGCTTAGAATTCGCACTATAACATAACGATATATATGTTTGTACGTTTGATAAACATTACTCAACAGATTGAAAATTTGAAAGTATACACATCATCGCCTAAAAGTAACACAGGCTATATAAATTTTTGAAATTCTGCTTGGAACTGGATATATAGCATCAAAATCGGAAGTACCTCCCAAAAATTTAGATTTTATATGCACATATCTATTGGCGATTACAGATACACTTTCCCATATACAGGGTGTGATAAAAACTGCATCAAACGCCATAATTTTAAATTTTATTGAATGAAAGCAAAAAATTCCGGAAATAGCATAAAATTTTAGAATACGAAGTGGCCACCTTTGGCACGAATTATGGCCTTCAAACGGCCAATGAA
>NW_026712332.1:5284766-5432481 GCF_030504385.1 Musca domestica | reverse complement strand
AAGGAGCTACAATGTGTGTAGAACAGCCACTAATAAATACAAGTACATCCCATGATATTATTACAGGTAGCAGCAAATCCCAGCTGATTTGCCATATAGTAATAATAAAATTGTCATACACAAGTTTTAATAAACGTTTTGTTACAACTCAAAATAATTATAATGTTCATAATGATCGGATACAGAACCTGCACGAATTTACTTGCAATTTTTTCCGATGTCATAAAGTCATATTTTTCATACTAATTTCGGCAAATGTTGATAATTTGAGAATAAATCATCCTTGCGAAAACTGATTACGTTTTGTTATAACCATCATATGATTTAAGCTATTTTTGGGGTCTTGGACACTTTCTTATAATTTTTTTACCCTTATTTGGCATTTTTTCGGAGTAGGGCTAATTTTGGTCTTGACAACATTCATCAATTTATTTAGCTCAAAAAATTGTATTTAGGCTAATCTGGGGCAGAGAACCATCTTATACACATAGGCATTTATTTAAGTATAGATGCTATATTATGTGTACCTTCAAGTCCACTTTCCCAATCAATGTGTGGTCAGAAAGGAAAATTTTGTATTCTATTGAATTTGTGACCCTCAAGAGAATATTGGTGGGAACGTGGACTTGGGATGTACGTCTATATGAAATAAACTCCGAAAAGTCCAATTGTGACTCATACAGTCGGAAATTGTAGCAGAAACATTAAGCATTTTACGAATATTAGAAAGTAACACTGAACCGAATGTTGAATTATACTGTGATGAAAAATATGGCCTTTATGGGGTCACCAACGCATAATTTAATGACCAAAAAATTAATTCCCATCTTGCGTATGAGGTGTTAAGAGAAATTATCTTTGACTATTCTGAAATCATTCTGCCCTCAATTATGGAGTGGATAAAACTAATTACCACGCAGCAAGGTATTATAAACGTTGGAAATTCTACCAAATGTAATTTTTATACCCTACAACACTATGTGTGGGGGGTATTATAAATTTAATTATAAATTTGATTGGGCCAAAAATTTTATATAAAAAAATATATATATATATATATATATATATATATATATATATATATATATGTATATATATATATATATATATATATATATATATATATATATATATATATATATATATATATATATATATTTTTTTTTTTTACACACAAATATATACACAAATCTCTATAACTGTATGAAACCTCAAGATTTACTTTTAAAACCATCGCCATATATTGGCGATTTATGTAATTATCAAATAGTTAAATTTTGTCATACACAAGTTTTAATAAACGTTTTTGTTACAACTCAATTGAAATAATTTGTAAACGATGTTCATATATGATCGGATCCAGCACCTGCACGAACCTACACACGCACATCAACTGATTTTTGACATGAGCAGTCATACAAATAAAAACACAAGATGATTTATAGCTATACCGTACCTTGTATTCATTGAACCATGAAGACATTTACTATTTTTTGCAATTCTGGATTTTTTATTTTAACAAGCATAATATTTGCTCGGAAGGTAATGTGGCACTTCCAAGGCACTTGATCCGCTTTGTATACGTTGTTCGACCATAAAGTATGAAATAACATCTAATTCTCTACACAAATTTGCCGAATCGAGCAATATTTTGTACATTGTTCAACTCAATTCACACCCTGAATAATGGTAAAATAGTCCTTTAAAAATGAGAGAATTTATCGAAAATAAATTACGACATTTTAAATTGCAAAATAGAAAATTTAAATGAGTTAAAAAAAGCAGTAAAAATTAATATGATGAATGATATTATGAATCTGCATTTTCTGTAATTTACCCTGTAAAATTTCACTACATAAAACTAGATTTCCATCTCTGATTTCTGTATTTACTATGAATTTATAATTATATATTTTGAGAATGAGAAGAAAGAATAATTTTTTAAAAAAATGTTAACATATGTTTGCATGACTTTACATTCAGGGACAATAGTCCCTCTATTCCGACAAAAAAAAATGTGAATGTATGTATCAACAAAATTATTGTTATTGAATATGGACATGAAATATATGGAAATATATTGAAATTTTCACAATTAAAAAAACATAAATGAAAAGTTCAGAATTAACAAGTTTAAAAGCACTAAGTTCGGCCGGGCCGAACTTTTAATAACCTCCACCATTTGCAACGAATTTGGAAATTTTAAAAAATAAAATCCTTGAAAAATTCTGTTAAAATTTTAAAAATACCGAATATAGCCGTCATATTGGGGTCTATACGACGTGGACATACATAGGCATTGTTTGTCATAAGCCATTACCATATTCAAATTGGAAACTTGAAATAAACGGTAAATACTGTAGCTAAAATCATCAAAATATCGTATATAAGGAGGTGCCGTTAAATTGGAGCTGTGCAAAGACCTGGACCAGCATAGACAGTTTTCTTTCACAGGCTGTAGCATCCATTACGAACTTCAAATACCACATTTCAAACAATTTCGGTGGGTATTGTACCTAAAATCGTCAAATACCGAATATGGGGAGGTACTGATATATGGGGCCTATACGAAGACCTGGACCCGCACAGACAATTTTCTGTCACAGACTGTAGTATTCATTACGAACTTCAAATACAAATTTTCAAACAATTCCCGTGAATAATGTCGCTAAAATCATCAAAATACCGAATATAGGGATGTACCGTTATATGGGGGCTATATGAAAACGTGGCCCTACATGACCCATTTACGAACTTAACCTGCCTACTGGAAAAATAAACATGTGTGCAAATTTTAGCCATCTATCTCAATTCATTCGAAACATAGCGTGATTACGACAGACAGACAGACGGACAGACAGACGGACAGACAGACAGACGGACATCGCTAAATCGACTTAGAATTTTACGCTGATCAAGAATATATATACTTTGTTGGGTCTGACATGAGTATTTCGAGGAGTTACAAACGGAATGACAAAGTTAATATACCCTCCATAGTATGGTGGAGGGTATAAAAAATTTCATTTGAGAGAAAGAAAATTCTTTTTTCTAATCGTTTTTATTTATAGTTATTCTGGGAATACTGGGAATGCTGTTTTATATTACACTAGCTGTCCCGGTCCGCGTTGCCGGCCCGTACTTTTAGTTTTTGTTTTTGGAATTTGTATTTCCAACGTTTAGAATACCATGCTGCGTGGTATTTAGTTTTATCCACTCCATAATTGAGGGCAGAATGATTTCAGAATAGAAGATAATTTCTCTTTAAATCTTTTGGTCATTTAAATTGTGCGTTGGAGACCCCATAAAGGCCATATTTTTCATCATAGTATAATTCAATATTCGGTTCAGTGTTACTTTCTAATATTAGTAAAATTTTGAATGTTTCTTCTACAATTTCGGACTGAATGAGTCCCAATTTGACTTTTCGGAGTCAAATTTGTCTAAATTTGACATTTAAAGTTTTCAGTGTAGTGATTTTTTTTTGGAAATTAATAGGCGTTTAATACTGGTTCCTTATGGCGCATAACCATACTTCCAACTGAAGTGGCTATAAATTCATATTTTCAATGTAGTCCCAAGAGCTGACTGATATAATCCTATTCTAGTCCAAATTTAAAAAAAAAAAAACTCGTTTTTTTTTAATTAAGGTCATACTTCCCTTTCATGTTGTACGCTAATTTTGTTTTCTCCACTCTGGCTTAGAGTCATAAACAGATTTTGGCCAAGATTACCAACTTCATACTTAGGATTTATATACATATTTTCGGATCCCCTAGTCAAATGTAGCATTGTTTGTTGAATTTATTCTGCACACAGCAAGTTTCTATAACCCTGCAAACGCGTCTATCCTTCAATATATATATATTTTTTATAGGTAGCCAAAATTAACAAATGAATAACAAAATTATTCAATTTAAATTTACAATTTAATGGAACACTAAATAGCCTAGCAAAGGTCCTCCCAATTCTAATTGGAATTTCTTAAACCAATCAGGTTCCCTCAAACTGCTCTACTGCATGTGTATAACACTTATAAATCGAATGAACATCCTACGCCATATGGTCTTTCATCCCTTACTGGACAACACTAGCCAACTTTCCCCTTCCTTTGATATTGGGGTTGATTAATGTTTCCAGCCACTTCAGACGACATTCACATTTTGCCACTGATATTTCCAACTTTGTATTCGTAAAGAAAAACAAACACACATTTTCTGTATACATATCCCATAACACACACATATGCATATCTATATGAACGCACACACATAAAAAGATGTTCAATGAACCAAACCACCGAAATAAATTATGTGCCATAAAAAATGGTCAATGGTGAAGGCTCTTCTACTCGTATTGATACAAGAAGCTATTACACAAATTGGAAAATTACAAAATCGGTCTGATACAATAGACATGTCAAACAATAGGGCGAAGTGTGCTTTGCTTAGAATCCTTCCACATGCGATACTTAACCGAGTTTTCTCACAAGGCACGTTGCGAACAACACATGTTGAGGTTTCTTGTACAAATGCAGCTTTGTGGCGCCACATACAGCTTTAAACTCAAAAGTCACCTCGCCTTGTAAGGGATAAACGTTGTTTATTTTTCATTTTGAGGGGGGTATAAATTTGTATACGTCCGCTGTACTGTCTGCCCACAACAACAAAGAAGCAAATAATTCAACAAACTAAAATTGCCTGTGAGAACTTCACGGATGTTCGATTGAAAGAGTTGTGGTATTTGTTTAACAAAACAAAGCCTTGTTCAAGAATAGAATCATCAGAAGGAGATAAAACCTATATATATATATATATATATATATATATATATATATATATATATATATATATATATATACATATATAAAAACAGTAAGAAAAGCTCAAAATTATATATATTTGAGCAAATTTGAAATTCTTTCTTCTATGCTAAATACCTATACCTATATAAGCCTATGTAACAAATTCCCAAAGATATAGTGCCCTGTACCACAGTGTGGTGTAGGGTATAAATATGTATCGGAGTCGAGTTTTCAAATTGGAAATATAAATCTATTTCTATAAAATTTATCAGCATTTCTCAGTTGTATCTGTGCCGGATGCATTGTTTGGGTTAATATTACATATTCGGCGTACAATACAATTGAAATCAGATGAAGATACATACGGGAGCTATATCCGAATCTGAACCGATCTCTGTTAAATTTTGTTGAGGTATTTCTCAGCTGTATCTGATACATGGTACCAACATCATTGTTGTAGAGTGCGCATTACGAAAGTGTGAAACTTGAAAACCAAATCTTATGAAAGATATATATGAGGGCTATAGCTATATTAATCCATTTTCACAAAATTTTATGTACTTACTTCTGGGCTGAATTCGGTCGAACGTGCCAAAATCGTACATAATAAACCTCAAATGGGATGAAGATGTATATGGGAGCTATACCCAAAACTGAACCGATCTTCATATCATTTGAAACACGTATTAGTGGGCATTATCTGATATCTGGTACCAAATATCATATTTGTGTAGTGTATATAACGAAAACGAGGACTTAAACACCACATCGGATGAAACATATATATGGAGATAGAGCTATATCTGAACCCATGTTCACCAAGTTTTAAATGTTAACTTCTAGAATGAATTCGCGTGCAACTTTTCACTCACTTTTGGCTAAAATTAGCCCTTTGAGGCAGAAGAAACCTAAAATCGGACGTATATATATAGGGAAGCTATATCCAAATCTGATCCGATCTTGATAAGATTTGAATCATGTATTGCTAGGCTGAATCTAATATCTGGTACCAAATATTATTTTTTGGGGTGTATATTATGAATTTAAGGGACTTAAACACTTAATCGGATGAAACATTTATACGGGAACTATAGCTATATCTGAACCCATTTCCACAATATATACAATGGCCAAAATCGCATACAAATATGCCAATGAATATAGTTTTTAAATAATTTTGTTACATTTTCTCACATATCTTTTATTGTTTATCATTTATTTTATATTGCATGAAATCAGGGTTTAAAAGACAGCGCCAATTTAGTACGACACATAGCTATTTAGCTCGTTGAGCTAGCTATTTAACCGACAAGAAAGCAATAAATTCTGTACACAAAATAACAATAGATCAGATTTCAAATGAGCAGTCGAAAACATGTTTTTATATTTTCATATTTTTTTCTAAATTTACTATCTGAACCAAGCGCGCTTCGCTACTCCTTTCGTTTTATATGCATTCAAAATTGTATGTACAAATATTTTGGGGTTCTAAAGAAACAAATTCAAGAATTTAAAAAACGTATAAGGAAGTGTAAGGAAAAAATTAAAAAAACCTACTAAATTTAGTCCGTGAACACCAAGAGTTTGTCCTTGGGATTTACTAATTGTAAATATGAAATATTCAGGAAACTTCAATCTTTTAAAGTTAAACCACATTTTTTGCTATTAGTGGGATTCGAGGTAGCAATTCATATAAACTTATATACTTCCCCGTAATAATCTTAGAGTTAAGTAAATTGTTGTGTACTTTTTTTACTGTTAGAATTTTAGACCAACGTCCGTTACACATTCCAAACTTCATTGAAATGCGGCAAACATAGCGTATTTGGTGCATCAAATACTAAATCGGCAGAAAAATTTATGTAGGAACTATATCCAAATCTGAACCGATATCAATATATTTTGACAAATTTATTTGTAGACCAAATTTCGTCACACATTTCAGATTTCTTTGAAATCAGAGATTTATTATGTGTTTGGTGCATCAAATATCTAAATCTGATAGGATTTCAATAAGATTTGGCGATTTTTTTTACCAAATTCCGTTACACATTCCCAATTTTATTGAAATTGGAGATACATAGCGTGTTTGGTGCATCAACTTTTTGATTTTTATACCCTCCACCAAAAAAGGTATGGAGAGTATATTAATCTCGTCATTCCGTTTGTAACTCATCGAAATAATCATTTTAGACCCAACAAAATATATATATTCTTGATCAGCGTAAAATTCTAAGACGATTTAGCCCTGTCCGTCCGTCTGTCCGTCTGTCGTAATCACGCTACAGTCTAAACGAATTAAGATAGGAAGCTAAAATGCACAGATCTCTCTTTTGTCTGCAGGCAGGTCAAGTTCGAAGATGGGCTATATCGGTCCACGATATCGTATAGCCCCCATATAACGGTACCCCTGATATTCGGTATTTTGATGATGTTAGCCACATTTTTCAATGGAATTGTCTGAAAATCCACACAAGGAGTTCCTTGCGGGCATTTTACCTTCTCAAAAAGAACCATCTGTATAGGTCCACAATATCGTATAGCCCCCATGTAACGGTACCCCCGATATTCGGTATTTTGATGAATTTACCCACATTTTTCAACGGAATTGTCTGAAAATCCACACAAGGAGTTCCTTGTGGGCATTTTACCTCCTCAAAAAGAACTATCTATATAGGTCCACAATATCGTATAGCCCCCATGTAACGGTACCCCCGATATTCGGTATTTTGATGAATTTACCCACATTTTTCAACGGAATTGTCTGAAAATCCACACAAGGAGTTCCTTGTGGGTACTTTGTACCTCGGCAGAGAATTTTCCATACAGGTCCACGATATTGTATAGCCCCCATGTAACCGTATTTTGATGATTTTACCCACATTTTTTTAATGGAATTGCCTGAAATTCCACAAAAGGAGTCCCTTGTGGGCATTTTACCTCCTCAAAAAGAATTGTCTATATAGGTCCACGATATCGTATGTCCCCCATATAATTGTAACCCCCGATATTCGGTATTTTGATGATGTTAGCCACGCTTTTCAATGGAATTGTCTCAAAATCAACACAAGTAGTTCCTTGTGAGTACTTCACCCCCTGAGAGAGAATTGTCTATACAAGTCCACGATATCGTGTATCCGCCATATAACGGTACTTCCCGATATTCGATATTTTGACCCACATTTTTCATCGGAATTGTCTGAAAATCCACACAAGAAGTTCCTTGTGGGTACTTTATACCTCGGCAGAGAATTATCTATATAGATCCACGATATCGTATAGCTCTCATATAACGGTACCCCCGATATTCGATATTTTCATGTTTTTAGCCATATTTTTCAACGGAATGGTCACAAGGGGTACTTTGTATACAAGGGGTTCTTTGTGAGCACTTTACCCCCCGACAGAGAATTCTCTATATAGGTTAACGATAACGTATAGCTTCCATATAACGGTACCCCGCGATATTCGGTATTTTGATGATTTTAGCCACATTTTCCAATCGTATTGTCTGAAAATCCACACACGGAGTTCTTTGTGAGAACTTTACCCCTGAAACGGAATTGTCTATATTGGTCCACAATATCGTATATCCCCCATATAACGGTACTCCCCTATATTCGGTATTTTGATGATTTTAGCCACTTTTTCCAATGGAATTATCTGAAAATCCATACAAGGTGTTCCTTGTGAGTACTTTACACGCAGACATAGATTTGTCTTTATAGGTCCACAATATCGCATATCCCCCATATATCGGCACCTTCCTATATTAGATACTAGCAGGCTCGGTCCGCGTTGCTGGCCCGTAGTTTTTGTCTATTACTGATATAAGTGTTCAGGTGCTGGTCGATTAAAAGTGTTTTAAAATACCTGTACCCATATTTAAGTCGTGGGCTTCAATATTTAAACCGTGGACTTCAAATGTGTGGATGAGCTTTACAAATCTATTAAAAAGTATATATCAATCTTATCCCCATGTAAGGGATCAAATTAATTGTTAGTATGGTAAAAATCGTAGCAAAATTTTCCAGTCAAATGAGCAGTAATTCGGAATGTACAGTATTTTTAACACCTCATAATTGAGGGCTGAATGATTTTAGAATAGCCAAAGATAATTACTTTTTTAAACCCGTTAACACCTTAGATTGTGCATTAGAGTTCTCATAAGTCCCCCTAACCATGTCGGTCTATTTGTCCGCCAAAACGTGGACTTGAGGAGGTACTATTACATGGAAAAAATTCTAAAATTTGTAGATATGTAGAAATTTTTGTGTAAATCGGGGGGTACCTTTACATGGGCACTACTCCGAAACATCGACCTACATTGAAAACTTTCTTCTACCGCCTGTAACCCAATATGACAAATAATATAGCTAGTTTACACCCATAACCGTAAGATGGGAATTAATTTTATTTGCCATTTAAATTGTAAGTTGTCCATCTTTTCATCATAGTATAATTCAATAACGATTCAACAAATATTCGGTCCCGTGCTACTTTCTTATATTTGTAATTTGTTCATGTTTTCACAATTTATTTCATATAGATGTGCATCCCAAATTTACTGACCACACATTAGACTTGGGGATAATCCAATGTGGGGACTTTACTTCAATAAATTCCTATGTGGCAATTATCTGTATGATGGTTTCTTACCCCAGGGTAGCATAAATACAATTTTTAGCCAAATCAATTGATGAATGTGGTCAAGACCAATATGGGCCCTACTCCAATAATTTCAATAATGTCAAATAAGGGAAAAAAAAAATTAAAAAATGGCCAAGACCCCAAAAATAGCTTAAATCATAGGATGGTTATTTAAATATGACATCGGGTTGTACCCTCATCCGTGAGTTATGATCGATATCATGACCTGTAAAAGCATTTTAAGATATCTTGAATGTTTGGGAAGAATTTCTGGAAGGATAGAAATCCTTTTCTTGTTAAGAGTCCCATTCGCTCTACTACTTTCCACCCTTTATATTTGGTATTTTACTGATTGTACTCCCAAAGAATTTTGCATTTGAGATCTCATTGGACGGATTTTTTACAGCAAATGCTTAAAGATCCTTACATGCAAAATAAAACATTACTATTGTACATTTCAAAAGTCAAAATGAAAATATTAATATATCACATTTTTACGCGATTTTTCTGTATATTATCCTTTTCGGACAGGAGACAATTCCGAATTTGTATGAATCGTTAAAATCAGTCCTGCGGTTCTTAAGTTATAAGCGTAGTAACTAACACAACTTTCTTTTATATATATAGATTTTAAAGATTTTAAAAGAATTTTTATTGGATTTTATTTTTTTGAAAATTTTATAATTCGTTCCAAATGGTGGAGGGTATTCAAAGTTCGGCCCGGCCGAACTTACTGCTTTTTTACTTGTTTATTTTAAAATAATTAATTTGGCTAGCAGTCGATAGCATAACCATTATTTTTGACAACAGCTGCACACCTACGAGGCATTGAATCTGTAATATGCTCAATTTGATCCTTGGGTATGCCTTCCCTGGCACACTGAATTCTTTCGAAAATGTTGTGTGTATTTGTTTCCGAATCTCGCTTGATCTTCCTGTCTACGATACTCCAAATGTTTCTATGGGGTTTAGGTCAGATGATTGTGCTGGCCATGACAAAACACCGTTTGTTAACCCCCGCAACCAATCTTTGGCAAGTTTTGATGCATGTTTGGGATCATTGTCATGCTGAAACGCCCAAATAAGCCGAATATTTTCCCCAGCGGAAGGAAACAACGTGATGTTCAACACATCTTTGTTAACAAACCGATCCATAACTTCCTTTATTTCATGGATAGGCCCACGTCCATAGAAAGAAAAACAGTTCCACACCATTTTAAACGTAGACTCATCCCAGAATAAAACGTTTTTCCATTGAGCTGGATTCCAATTAATATTATCGTTTCCGAAAGCCATCCCAGCTTTCCAATGTTTTCAGATATAAATGACTTTTTTGATGGCTTACGGGCATGCAGACCAGCTCTCACTACCCGTCTACGCACAGATCTCGAACTTATATCCAATGATAGCTCTTTAACCAATTCAGTTGAACTCTTAAATGGTCGTTTTTTATTTTTCTCACAATTTGTTGATCAGAACAGGCTGAAGTTTTCACGGCCTTCATCCGTTATAGACTGCTACTGCTGATCCAGTTTCTTAAAACCGATTTAGTATACGAGAAATCACAGAAATATTTTTTTAAATATTTTTCTGCGATAGCTTGTTTTCATAGACACTGATAATTAGCCGTTTTATTCATGTACCGTATTCGCTTCTAGCCATTTTTAAACTTTTTTGGGTAGTACTTAAAAAACATAAACAAACATGTGTTGTTGTTAAAAAAACTTCTCAAAAATGATTTATGACAAGCGAAATTGTTGACGGAAGCAAAAAACGATAAATATAATAGTAAAAACAACTGAAATTTCAGCGATCACATGAATGTACAAAAGAGTTGCTTTTGTTTTGTCCGAGCCAAAATCAGGTTAATTGACTTTACCATACATTATTTTTTATATAAAAATGAATTTTGGTTTTTTGTTTTAAGTTTTTAAAAAGAGAATCAAGTGCCTAATTTAAAACTAAAAAAACTGTCTCATTTTCTTAAGTGGTATAAAATCCATAAGTCGAACGATAATGTATATAGGAGCTATATCCCGATCTGAACCAATATCAATATAATTTTCGATTTTTTTTTCCAAAATTCCGTTATACATTTCAAATTTCGTTGAAATTGGAGATAAATAGAATATATGTACCCTTAACCAATTTCAATATTATTTGGAAAATTTATTTTTGTATCAAATTCCGTTATAAATTCGGAATTGCATTGAAATAGGTGGGAGGCCTAAAAACATGGGTGCTATATCCAAATCTGAACCGATTTCAATATAATTTGGTACTTTTGTTTTTGTACCTGACTCTGTCACACATTCCTATAACTGATCAAAAAAATAATTGCATACAATATCTGATTTTTTTGACGATGCTATAACATGTCTAAAAATTTTCAGAAAATATGTTCAGCGGTTTTTTTTTTAAATTACAAACAATCAAACGTACAAACATCTTAGTCAAAACAAAATTTATAATTTTTTAGAAACACTGTGAATTAAAACACTATAATCCAAAAAGTAGGCATGGTAAATTTATCATACGTGTGACTCCATTACCAACTACCGACATTTGATTTTTGAGTTATATGTTTTAAAAAGTAGACATTCTACGTCCACTAAATATTTAGTGGACGTAGAATTAGGCGTGGTCAATATTTTTTCTTTAAAAACCTATGACGAATGTTTGTACAACAAAATTATGCAAATCGTTCCAGCCGTTCGTAACTGATTCAATTGCCAACGAACAACAATTGATTTTTATATATGACTAGCTGGCACGGTCCGCGTTGCCGGCCCGTACCTTTAGTCTTTAATGATGGTTTTTAAAGCATAATAAATCACAGATCTGACTTATGTAAGCTGCACAATTTTTATTTTACTTAACGGCTCTAAAGTAATTATAATAGATGTTCATCTACCATAGGTTTTAAATATTTTGATAAGCCTGATCTTAAAATCTAAAAACCTATATGATATAGAACATCTATAATAGCCCCGTGTGGAAACTCACCTCAATTGTTGGTATTGTAAAAAGCTTAGCAACATCTTCCATTCAAATTAGCTGTAATTTGGAGTTTGTATTTCCCACGTTTAGAATACCGTGCTGCGTGGTATTTAGTTTTGTCCACCTAATAGTTGAGGGCAGAATGATTTCAGAATAGTCAAAGATAATTACTCTTTAACACCCATGGGAATAACTCTTTAGCACCCAAGATGGTAATTAATTTTTTGGTCATTTAAATTGTGCGTTGGAGACCATAAAGGCCATATTTTTTATCATTGTATAATTCAATGACGATGAAACAAATGTTCTGTCCCGAGCTACTTTCTAATATTCGTCATTTTTTCATGATTCTGCCACCATTTCCGACTGAATGAGTCCCAGTTTGACATTTCGAGTTTATTTCATATAGACGCACATCCCAAATCTAAGTTTCCAACCAATATTCTCTCGAGAATTACAATAGATAAAAAAGTGTTCTTTTCTGACTACACATTGCTTGGGAAAGTTGACTTGGGTGTACCCATAAAGTGGGGACTATATTTAAATAAATGCCTATGTGGACAATTATCTGTAAGATGGTTCTCTACCCCAGAATAGGGTAAATACAATTTTTACCCAAATTTTTACCCAAATCAATTGATGTAAAATATACTTGAAATCGGGTTGTACCCTTATCCGGGGGTTATGACTCTTATCATGACCCGCAAAGCGATTTAAGGTATCTTGAAAGTTTACGAAGAATTTCGGAAAGGATAGAAATCCTTTTCTTACTTCTATTTTGCGCATTTCATATTTGGTATTTTAGTGATTGTAGTCCCAATGAATTTTGCATTTTGAGTTCAAATTGGATGGATTGTTGTCATGTGAAAGAAGTAGGTCCACGTTCTGAAATGAGCCCCATAACGCTTGGTCATTTTTGTTTGTTTAAATGTGTTCCAGCATTTTCCAGATGAGTTGCAAGCTAAATGCCAATTGTAGACATGAAAGATCGCTATTTAACATCTTATTGCGCACTATTTCAGTTTTGGTATTATTCACTCATTTTTTTTTTTTTGCGAATATACCGTTCCGGATTTGTATGAATTGTCGAAATCCGTCAAACCGTTCTTGAGTTATAAGCATAGTAACTAATATAACTTTCTTTTATATGGTAATAATGGTAATAATTCTTTATTTTGTTCACAAAAAATGATTAAATTTAATATAATAAGCCAAATTATACACATTATATAAAATTGACAATAAAGAAAAACAAATTGAAAAAAGAAAGAAAATCTTCAACTTGTTAGCTGGTTTTTTACAGCAAATCTTTAAATGTTCTTACGAAGTGTGATCCTTACTACTATTTTGAAATTCGATTCCATTGAAATCATTTTCTCTATTTTTTTCTCGATTTTAGAATTTTTGCATTGCGATAACCTCTTTTTTTGGATTTTTTAGCGATGTTGAAGTAATTATCTTTTTACTTTGGTTTGACCGCGTTAAATTATTTTGACATCATCTATTCAGGTTCGCCACCACATAATTGTCGTCGCTTTATACTCCCCAAAAAGACTAAACATCATATTAGAATTCAAAAAGAAAAAAACACTACAAAATAGTAACTCAAAATTCGAAAAAAAGTAACTCAAAATAGAAAAAATACGCAAAATAAAACATTGCTATTGTACATTTCAAAAGTCAAAATAAAAAATTTGAAATCTTACATTTTAGGCGATTTTTTTTGGATTTCATTCTTTTCTGCAAAGAGATAATTCCGAATTTGTCTGAATCTTTAAAATCAGATCAGTGGTTTTTGAGTTATAAGCGTAGTAACTAACACAACTTTCTTTTATATATACAGATTGATAGGCTTACATAACATTTGCATATTATCTATAGATGGAAATATCAACTGTATAAAGATTTTAAATATAGATTTTTTTATTGCATTTGCAATACAAAATATACTTTTTATAGACTCAAAAATAAGTATTTTTTGTTGGCTTAAACCCTTGCTAAGCAGTAGCTGCAGTGCTGCTATTTGCTGAGCTATTTTGATGATACGGCTGATATTAATTTATTTGCAGCCGCTCGCTGCTATTTTGTGTTAGCCGACGACAAGAAGGCAAGGCTGAAAATTTTCGGCGCTATTGCAAATTTGGCGTTAGAATTTTAAACCCTGCATGAAGTATTTTAAATTTGACTTCTGAATTGAATTGTATATGTTGTAATTTTTTTGTTTTGGAATTCTAATTTAGAGATAGATAGATACGCTGATAGTTGTGACTACAATCCTAAATAGACCAACAGTGTCGTATGCTAAATTCCCTTTCGATAAGAACCCAAAATGCTGATTTACAGCCCATTCGGTCGGAAATTGGGACCATAATATCAATCAAATTTGATTTGAGTTATATAGCCACCATATAACTTGAATCAAATAAGATTGATATGACCCCCATACCCAACAGGAACACATCATTATACATTTATTGCCGAAAAAGATTTCACACAAATGAATTTGAGTGAATGAGCGGTCGGAATTTGTTGCAGAAACATGCAAAATGACGAGTGTCAGCTGGTGGAATTATATCTATACCTACCTACACGGGGTGCCGATGTGCCTTCTGGAATACCAGTCCTAGTAAGAATTTTTTTTACAGTATTAAATATCTATCTTAAAAAATGCGACCTCTTTCATGAATTCAAGAGCTGAGTGGGCAGACAGACGGACATAGTATAAATGACGTCGAATTTTACCCTCTGGGTCCGAAAGAATATTTTGTTGTGTTGCAAACTGACCCAATTATACCCTCAATCATGAGGTGGACAAAACTAAATTCATTGATGCATGAGATTTTCAATGCTCATTTGATTGGGAAATGTTGTGAAGACTTTATAATACAAACATTTAGAAGAAACCGTTGATATATAAATTTTTATATTTGAGTTACAATCATGTAGCTGGACAAGCTATAAAGCTAATGAATTAGGCCGGTATATATAGATATACAAAAAACTTCAAACTATACAAAATGCATACTAATACGGAAACTTTATAGGATAGA
This sequence comes from Musca domestica, assembly GCF_030504385.1. Classification (NCBI taxonomy): domain Eukaryota; kingdom Metazoa; phylum Arthropoda; class Insecta; order Diptera; family Muscidae; genus Musca; species Musca domestica. Next base: position 5,416,977 of record NW_026712332.1, on the reverse strand, counting down.
GAAGGTGTCCACTCAACATTTTATTTATTTATCGTGCATAAAGAGTCTCTTAGGGAAATGGGTTCAAAGAATCAGCAATAACCTACAAAACAAAGAAAACCTCAAAAATCTCAAACCATTAAAATCGATTGCATTCGCCAGTTAAAATGAAGATTCGCACTTTATTTAAAAAAAGCATTCAAAACTAAAGCTATTGGCCCATAATGCGGAATATGGATGGATATACACATTCGAAAAAATAGATGCATTAAAACGTTTTTATTTACTTACTAGCTGGCCCGGTCCGCGTTGCCGGCCCGTAGTTTTTGTCTATTATGCATATTCGTCAAATCATAATTATTCACTGATATGACTGATATAAGTGTTCACGTACTTGTCGATTAAAAGTGTTTTGAAATACCTGTACCGACATTTAAGCCGTGGGATTCAATATTTAAACCGTGGGCTTCAAATGTGTGGATGTGCTATACAAATCCATTAAAAAGTATATATCAAACTTATCCCCACGTAAGGGATCAAATTAATTTTAGTATGGTAAAAATCGTAGCAAAATTTTCCAGTCAAATGAGCAGTAATTTGGAATTTATGATAATGTTGACATTTTTGTGTAAGATTTTCAGCCCCCAAATACACATTTTTAGCCAAATCCTTTGGAATATGGTAAAATCAGGAGGTACCTTTATAGAGGCACTACTCCGAAACATCGACCTACATTCCAAACACTCTTTTACCCCTAATAATCCAAGATGACAAATAGAGGCCAAATCAAAAATATAGCAGAATAACATACCATGTCAAACTGAAAAAATAATAAATAAGTAAAAATAGTTTTATCTACCTCATAATTGAGGGCAGAATGATTTGAGAATAGTCAAATATAATTACTATTTTACACCCATTACCGTAAGATGGGAATTAATTTTATTTGCCATTTAAATTGTAAGATGGAGACTCCATAAAGTCCATATTTTTCATCATAGTATACTTCAATGACGATTCAAAAAATATTCGGTCCCGTGCTACTTTTTTATATTTGTAATTTGTTCATGTTTCCACAATTTATTTCATATAGACTTGGGGATACTCCAATGTGGGGACTTTACTTAAATAAATTCCTATGTGGCAATCATCTGTATGATGGTTCCCTACCCCAGGGTAGCATAAATACAATTTTTTAACCAAATCAATTGATGAATGTGGTCAAGACCAATATGGGCCCTACTCCCACAAATTTAAAATTTTATGCGAATAGGTTCTCTACCCCCTTAGAAAAAAAGATGCCAAATAAGGGCCAAAAAATGAAAAAAAGTGGCCAAGACCCCAAAAATAGGTTAAATCATACGATGGTTATATAAATATGAAATCGGTTTGTACCCTTATCCGTGAGTTATGATCGAAATCATGACCTGCAAAAGCGATTTAAGGTATCTTTAATGTTTGGGAAGAATTTCTGGAAGGATAGAAATCCTTTTCTTACTAAAAGTCCCATTCGCTCTACTATTTTGCACCCTTTATATTTGGTATTTTACTGATTGTACTCCCAAAGAATTTTGTATTTTGAGCTCTAATTGGACGGATTATTGTCACATGAAAGAAGTAGGTCCACGCTTTGAAATGAGCCAAATTAGGCTTTTCGGTCATTTTTGTTTGTTTAAATGTATTCGCAGCTTCCAGCTTAACCACGATGTAGGTCCTGGAGTTGAAAAGAAGAATAACAAATTGAAAAAATCTTCAACTTGTTGGCTGATTTTTTAGAGCAAATGTTTAAAGATCCTTACAAAGTTTGTCAATAGAATGTACTATTATTTTAAAATTCGATTCCATTGAAATTTTTTTTCGATTTTTTTTTCCCGATTTGAGAAATTTTCCAATGAGATTATTTATTTCGATATCATCTATTCCGTTTCGCCAACACATAATTCGGTACTACGCTTCCCTGTAACCCACATGTCAAGCAATCAAGTCAATTAAATAAATTGGTATTAATATTCGAATTCAAAAATAAAATATAAAAAACACTACAAATGTACATTAGAAAAGTAAGTAAAAAGAAAAGAAAAAATCATGCAAAATAAAATATTACTATTATACATTTCAAAAGTCAAAATGAAAATGTTAATATATCACATTTTTACGCGATTTTTTGGATATTATCCTTTTCGGACAGGAGACAATTACGTATTTGTATGAATCGTTAACATCAGTCCAGCGGTTCTTAAGTTATAAACGTAGTAACTAACACAACTTTCTTTATTATATAGATTAAGCTTACGATGCCTTCAACTGAAACACTTGAATCCAATTGATTGTGTGGTTTTAAATTGTCTAAAGTTTGTTGAAATTTTAAATACTGATGATGACTTATTCAGCTGACGGTTTTCATCAGGATCGTTTTCAGAAGATATATCTATAGCAATTCTATAGAAATTAATTGCATTGCTGAAACACTCTAAATATTAACGGATAATGAATGTTCGTTGTAAAGCTAATAATCGTGCGACAAAAAAACTCATTTTAGATGCCTTTCTCTATTTCTTTATAATTGGCTTCTCTAGCTAAGCTAGTCAACTCATTAGTAACGCTTGCAAAAACCTCGACCTATCTTCGCTCCCCTTTAATAAATTCTGCCCATAGTAGGACGGCAGTAGGACGGATGAGACACGTTGTATTAAGCGGCATAAAAACAAATGTTATATGCTCCGGTAGTCATCTAGAAAAATTGGATGTCCTGGTGCATTATTGATTAACAAAAACATTTTGAATCCAATTTGTTGAGAAGAATTTTTTCTTATAAAACCGCCAGTATACCGGGGATCTCTTTTTATATCCTCTACATATGTAGTACGGAGGGTATATTATGTTTGTCATTCCGTTTGTAACTCATCGTTTGTTCCGTTTGTAACGAAATTCTTGATCAGTAAAATTCTATGTCTATTTAGCGATGTCCGCCTGTTATAATCACGCTAGAGTCCAAACGGCATGTGATTGGAATCTAAAATTTTGCATAGAGTTGTCTTTTGTCTGCAGTCAGGTCAAGTTCGAAGATGAGTCATTTCGGTCAACACTTTCGTATAGCCCCCATATAATTATACTTCCCCATATTCGGTGTTTTGACGATTTTAACGGAATAGTTTAAAATTCAGTATTTGTACTTTTGTAATTGGTTCTACCTTAAATGGCTTTGTCATTCCATTTGTAATATTTTCATATTCGTCGTAGACGATTCAACGATGTCCGTCTGTCCCTCTGCTGAAATCAGGATACAACCCACATTATTTGACGTATTTATATTTTTTCATCGATTTGTCTAAAAATTGGTATTTGTAAGTCTAGCTCAGGTGGCGGAACATAGCATATATAGGTATACGTTTTTGTATAGATCCTATATATAGCGGTACATCCCGATATTCGGTATTTTGATGATTTTTGGCATATTTTTCCACGGATTTGTCTAAAATTTAGTATTCGTAGTTCGCAATGGGTTCTAGCTTCGGTAGCGCGATACTGTATGTATAGAGCCACGTTTTGGTATAGCCCCTATATAACGGTACCTCTTCAGAATTTTCATGATTTTTGCCACATTTTTCCACGAATTTGTCTAAAAATTGGTATTTGTAATAATGGGGTCCACTTTTCCTATAGCGTACATAAAACGATAACCACCGATATTAGATATTTTGATAATCCTAGTCACATTTGTCCACAGACGATCCCGTTTTAGTATGGCCCCATATAAGAGCCTCATCCATGTTATGGTTTTTTGAAAAACCATTCGTTCGACCCGGCCGAACTTAATGTTTTTACTTATCTATTTGTTTATTTATTTTTGTTTGCTTTTTGTTTTGAATTCTGAATGTAAGATGAAAAAAAATTAATTAGTGCACAATATAATATTAAATGGTGGTCTTTCCTGACTGCAATCAGTGAAATACAGAACATGAAGAGGTACTGTAATATGCGGACTATAAAAGTAATAGAACGAATTGAAAATTTAGTAAGAAAAGGATTCATATCTTCCGAAAATTCATCGGAACTCTTAAAGATATCTTAAACCGCAGGTACCGTTATACGGGGACCATGCGCTATAGTGAATAATTAACTGTGGAACAGACTGTAGATAAAAATTTCAAATGGGTTTTGGGTTCCTATTATATATAGCCTTAACCATAAACAACAGGCTTCAAATATTTTGCTCTATGCTCCGTAAAAGTAACGATAGAGTTTCCAATTTGATACAGTTCTATGAGTTACACGTAGAATCATTTGTACAAAATATGGGTCAGGTCCTCTACATTATATAGCCACAATATAAGGGCGTACCCCAATTTCATGTACTTTTTATATTTTAGTCATTTCTTTCAAACTGATTTATTCAATTTCTTGTAAATTTAGATTTTAGAAAAAAAAACAACATTCTTTCAAAAAGTTAAAAGTGTAGGCCCACGTTTTCGTATAACCCTCATGTGAAGGTATCCTGAACCACATTTGACCACATTTTTCAATTGCTTTGACCCATAAGGGGTTAGAAGGCCTCTTCGCAAAAAATGTCCGATGTCAATGTTTCGGGTTAGCGCCCATATAAAAGTACCTCCTGATATCACCTATTTCGAGCGTCTTGAACGACTTTCCAATCGATTTGTAGAAGAACCATCTTCAGAGTAGAAATCCATCTTACATGGGCCTATTGTATACAGTTGGTATATACTTTTTAACATATGTGCTACATGATTCGGGTTTCTAACTCTCAAATTAAAACCTCTGGCTGATAAATAGGATCAGATTTTTTTGAAAAATTGAAAACCGGTAAGGAAAAGTCAAAAGTCGGGCGGGCCGACTTATGATATCCTAAACCACTATGCATATTTAGTATAGCTCCCGTAACAAAAGAATTTATTTCAAGTAGATCATACCATCTTCAAACATTTGGCTTTAGAGCAGTTATAGTTTGCCATAGAGTGCATGATATCACTTGGAGGAGGATTATATTAAACAAATATAGATCGGAACCGAGTTGCACAAAATAAAAACGTTCATCCCGAAATTCACTCCATTATTTCCACAATAAACCTGAAATCGGATTAATTATATACATCCAAATCTTTGCCGTTCTCGATAAAATTTGGCAAAAGTACTTCCGACTTTTATTAGATTTCTGGTACCAAATATCATTGGGTGTGAGGAACTTAAACACCAAATCAGATGAAACATATATATGGGAACTATAGCTACCTCTGAACCGAATTTCTCCGAATTTAATGTACTTGTTTCTAGTCCGAATTCGGTCGAATATGCCAAAATTCAGTTTTTGGACTGATATTGGCCATTTGGTGCACAATTAACCCGAAATCGGTTGAGGATATATATGGGAGCTATATACAAATCTGAACCGATCTTGAACAAATTTGCTGCACTTATTTTGGAGCTGTATCTGATAATTGGTACCAAAGATCATTGTTTTGGAATGCATATTACGCTTGTGAGGGACTTTAAACCCCAAATCAGATAAAAAATATGGGAGCTATAGCTATATCTGAACCGATTTACACAAAATTTGAAATACTGTTTTATAGGATGAATTCACGCGTAATTGCCAAAATCCGGTCCATTTGGGCTGATATTAGCCATTTGGCGAACAATAAACCTGATATCGGATAAAGATATATATGGGAGCTATATCCTTATCTGAACGATCTCGACATAATTTGACAGATGTACCCTTGAGCCGGTGCCAAATATCATTCCTCATTCCTCTGCAATTTACCCGAAATCGGTTGAATATATATGAGAGCTATATCTAAATCTGACCCGATTATCATCAATTTCAATACCAAATAAACATTGTTTGCAAAATTTCATCTCAAGAGGATAATAAATGCGACCCTGTTCGCAAGAATACATGGCCAGAAGGACGGACTGACTGACTTTGCTGCCTGAGACCATTCCAAAATGGTGTAAATTGCCAAAATCTGTCAAGCCGTTCACATTCGATTCCACTGAAAAAACTTTTTCGTGATTTTGGAGCGATTTTAGAATAGTAATTATCCTTTATTTCGACATCTTCTATTGAGTTTCGGCTATATGGGACTATACAAAAACGTGGGCCTATACATGCTATGTTTCGCCAACGGAGCTAAAACCCAATATGACCTACAAATACCAATTTTTAGACAAATCCGTGAAAAAATGTAGCAATAATCATCAAATTACCGAATATCGGAAGGTACCTTTATATGAAGGCTATACCAAAACGTGGATCTATACATGCAATGTCTTGCCATACGCACAGGGACCCGTTATGACCTACAACTACCAATTTTCAGAGAAATTCTTGAAAAAATGTGGCATAAATCATCAAAATACCGAATATCGGGAGGTACCGTTATATGGGGACTTTACCAGAACGTGGACCGATACATCTCATTTTCGATACCAACCAATCCTAGACACAATACAAATTGCTCTGCTAAATTTTGGCGCTCTACGTCAAATAATGTGGGCTGTATCGTGATTTCAACAGACAGACGGACAGACAGACAGACGGACATCATTAAATCGACTTAGAATTTTATGCTGATTATGAATATATATACTTTATGGGGTCTACGACGAATATTTAAGGATGTTACAAACGGAATGACAACTTTATTATACCCTCCTTTCCAAGGTGGAGGGTATAAAAATAGTGTCCCATCTCTGATTTCTGTGTATACAATGGATTTATTAATATAAATTTTGACAATGAGATGTTGTCAAATGAATAATTTTGAAAGAAATTGTAAACATATGATTGCATGACTTGACCTTCTTCACTCTACCATGCTTCAAAGTAACCCGCCAGTAATTTCCGTTCGCAAAAAATCAAGTCAATTCAACAAAGTTAATCAAATTGAAAAAAAACCGTTTGTACACGATAAAATATTGATTTTTTTGTTCATAGCTCTTCCTCTTCTGAAATGACATAATTCGTATAGTTTCACTTACTCAATAAATACATAACATCATATAAGAATTCAAAAAGAAAACACACTACATAGGGTAAGTGTGCCAGTAGTCGGCACTTTTAGGCTTTTCAATATTTCAATTTTTCAACATTCTGAGTGAAATCTTTCAATTGCAGAAAAATAAAGTTGTTCAGATTCCAAATTTTGTTTAGTTTTCGAAATAATAAACAAAAATTGAATTTGCTTTTATTAAATTGGCAAAATTTGCAATTTTACTAAAATAGTAGTTTTTTTGCCAGTAGTCGGCACCATTTTCCAATGCCCCGCATGTCTATTTGCCAGTATTCGGCATATGGTATTTCAGTAAAAAAAATATTATTTTGTATATTTTTTATTTCAAATAGTATAAAACAATGCTTCACAGTTTTTAAATAGTGTTTTATTTAATTATCATTTTAAACCAAATATAGGTAGAAAATCAAGGATAGTGTAGTTACCTTCAGTAACGTATGGATTTTCAATTAAAATAAAAATGAGATTAAATAAAACAAGTAAAAAAATAACATTAAGTTCGACCGGGCCAAACTTTTAATACCCTCCACCTTAGGTTAAAGGAAACACTAGAGCCCATTATGACCCACATATACCAATTTTTAGACATATTAAAGGGAAAATGTGCCAAAAATCATCAAAATTCCTAATATCGGGAAATGAGGCTATACAAATACGTGGACCTATACATACAGTGTTTCGCCAAAAGAGCTAGAACCCATTAAGACCAACAAATACCAATTTCTAGACAAATCCGCGAAGAATGTGGCAAAAACCATTAAAATGCCGAATATCGGGAGGTACGACAAGTAGCTGATTTAAAAAACCTACTTAATTTAGAAAAGTTTGTCAAGAAGCACAAATAAAAGCAACTGCCGACTTAAAACTATTTTTTGATTTGAGTAGTTTTTGGATTATTTTTTAATACTTTTCTCAAGTTTTGGTGAAATAATATTACAGAAAAATGCTTGATTTGTATGTTTGTTAAGTTATAAAATGATCTTTAGACTGTTATTTACTATTGTAAAATATTTTTGATTCCAAAAGTATTAAAATTAATTTACTTAATTCGATTATTAAGTTGACGCCACCACTAATTTTTTCTTTACAAACAAGCACTATCACACGCGTTGGAAGACACTCACTGACGAAACCCGTTATTCTCTCGTAATAAATGATCGGAGCTCATTGTTTTTTTTTTACAGAAAGAGAGCAGAGAACACTGTTGATGTTTTTTGCAATTATTTCATTATTTGGTCAATTCTATTTTTAGTTATTTAAGTTTAAATTTCAAAACTGCCGACTACTGGGACATGCCGAACCTAGGCGCAGTTACCCTATGTACATACATATGTAGTTAATTTCAAATTTCACATTTTTACGCATTTTTTTTTTTTTGATTCTATCTTTTTCTGCCAAGAGACATTTCCGAATTTTTCTGAATCGTTAAAATCAGGCCAGCGGTTCTTGAGTCACAAGCGTAGTAACTAACACAGCTTTCTTTTATATTTATATGTAGATAGATATCAATAATTACGCGTTTTTATTTTTTAATAATTTTTTTCAGTTTTGTCCTCTGCTGCAGAAGGTATAACCCATTACGAACCATCAGAACAAAATTAAACAAGTTCGTTACAAAATATGGCTTTAATCCCAAAAAAAAACGCATATGGGATTTACACGGAAACGTGAACAAACATGGCCCATTGTTGAACTTAACCTGCCTACTGGCAAAATACACATTGTGTACACTGTTAGCCTTCTATCTCAATTCGTTCGAAAGATTCCAAAAGACTGACAGACAGATGAACTAAATCAACTCTGCGCTAATCAAGAATATGTACATGAGTATTTCGAGGAGTTATAAACGGAATTACAAAGTTAATATATCCTCTGTAGTAAGGTGGAGGGTATAAAAAACATCTGAGCAATAGTTATGAAGAATCACACACACACACACACTCGTGAGATCAATCATGGCAGGCAATGCTACTATGCACTACTAGATGTCTCTGAACGAACAAAATATTTGACATTTTTTGTGTGCGATATTTTTTTATTTTTAACTTGGGGCTCGCATGCTACAATTTTTTCTTGTGAAACGTTCTCTTCTTAACAAGGCAAAACTCAAAAATTAATAATTCAGCCGAGCCTGGCTGTGGGATGTGCAGCCAACTAGAAGTTGCCGTCTAAACGTTCAGAGCCATTAAAATGTCTTCCTACAACAGCAATAAAACAAGTGTATGCATTGGAAGCAAAATCAATCACTACAAAAAAACAAACTTTGCTGTGAAAAAGACTTGCTAATAGAACTTGAGTCGAGTTTGGAGGTTTTCTGGTGTTTAATTCGAAATAAATACTACTTTCCAGAGAACAACCCTCGTAAGCCATCATCTACACCAAATATGCCTGACGAGCCGCTTAACCAAGGGCGAAACGCGTCACATAGTATTAAGTGTGTGATAGTGTCCATCTGGCTTTCCTTTTCACTGCGGAGTTCAGATCATTAAGCTCGCCTCGAAAGAGAAATAAACATATAAAACATATACTATTACCTTCGCCAAGTCAAAACTCAAAAAATGTTTTTTTTTATTAAAACCCTTAATGGTCTATCAACACATTCCTAAAGAAAAACAAGTAATCAAAGGCTACAGTTGAGCGGGGCCGACCGTTGAATACCCTACAACACTATAATAAACGATACAGTTTATAAAGGCGAGATACTCGAAAGAATTCCACAAGATATTGTGGCAAATAATATAAGAAAGCCATCAGGTTTCGTTCTCTAATCTTCAAATAATAGCAACTTAAACTAATTTGCTCATTTCCAATTTAATCTTGCACGTAAATGGTCTTCCTAGATCTGGAACCAATTTTTCCCAAAGACCTATAATCTCTCAGAAGTGGCAAACGATTAATATTTATTATTGGTTTTTGTCTATATTCTTCAACGAAAGCAGCGTTAACGAAATAGTCAGAAGTGCGTCTTTCCTGTATTTGTGAATTCTCCAAAAAAGTCACTGGAATGGACACTTTCGTCTTTTGTCTACAAAAGTTGGCAAACCATTTCACACATTGAATATTTTTGGATGGCCATCCAAAACTGCTTGGCTTTTGCAATGTCCAGTAACCCCCATTCAAATGTGCATGAGGATCGGGCGATAATAACGACCTGCTGACAATTTTGCAGTTTTTTGGTCCATTTCAACCCCTAAATATATGGCGATCGTCTCCAAAAAGAGTAGGATTCTATTCTGACGCTCATCTTATCCCAATGCAAAATTTCGTAAGGATCGGGCCATAAATGCGATCTGTATATTATATCCTGATATCCTAACTACTTAGTTTTGTTAGCTGTAGAAATATTACCAAATGTTTAATTCAAAATGAAAATATGCCAAAAATATGACAAAATTGAAAAAATATGAGAAAATATTACAAAATCAATATTTTCATCTTTTGAGAGACATTTTTATGCGACTTGTTGACGTTTTTTCTTTCCTGCCAAGAGGTCATTCTGAATTAATGAGAACTGTCGAAATCAGTTCAGCCGTTCTCGACATATAAGAGATATTTCAAGCATATCTTCTTTAATAGACATATATATCGTACATATTTTGCTATATATCCGATTTGTTGGATCTTAACATCAATGTAAAGTTCAGAAGTAACCTTGTCATGGCTTTGTGATTTCGCCAAGATTTAAAATATTCACGGTTTAATGAAAAATTTTGAATTTTTTCAACACAAAAGATATGGCCTATTTTACCCGCTAAATATTATCCGATAACCACCCAAATTGGTAGGCTTCCTCCCCGCCCTAAACTCTAGCTACATGCGAAATTCCGATTGGTCGATTGGTCTATAATTGCGACTTGTATAGCTACTGCAAAATCCGAAATTTTTTCAGTATTTGGTCCATTTCAACCCCTAAACATTTGGCGATCATCTCCAAAAGAAATAGGCTTCTATTCTGACCCTAACACCACCTTCGTGCAAAATTTCGTTAGGATCGGGCCATAATTGCGACCTGTAGCGTGATTACAAAATAACATGGACAGACGGACGGACGGACATACATAGCTAGATCGACTCAGCTCGGCGAGCTAGGAAGATACATATGTACTTTCCTATAATACCCCCAACACATAGTGTTGTATAAAGAATAAATTATCCAAATCGGTCCCGTCGTTCTTAACTGATTCATTTACCAAAGAATTATATATGATTTGCATATATCTTCCATATATATAAAATATTGTTTGTGTGTAATTAATGCAGGGTGAGATGAAACAACTGCTGTCATTTCTAAGCCTCTCATCCGACAGCTGTTAAAATTGTTCCAGTGACAGCTCATTATATTGTTTACAAGCATTTTGGTGTAAATTTTCCAGAAAAAAAGTTATTCGTGATGGAATTCAAGCGTGACATTGTGATTTCTTTATATTTGGCTGGAAAACCAATCCTCATCAGTTCCCTTGTTTTTTGTCCGGGATATTCTCCCCAGAAGTTATTTCAAACATAACTTCTACGACAAAAAACTTTTTTACCCAAGTGACGAGATCGTAAGCTCAATAGAAGAGGAACGAAAAAATTAAATAAAACTAGAATTCTTTTGGAAAATCTTACAACCGCACTTATAAACATGTTTATCCTTCTCCACTTGTTATGCTTTCGTTTTACATGAACGAGGTAGCATAACTATGTCAGGGATTAAGCCTGACCATTTTGCAACAACAAAATACTATGGTATCCCGAACAAACAAGCCAATGCTGTTCTGTAAATGAATTTATATTATATTGAAATCGGTTCAGATTTAGATAGCTCCAATATACATATATTTTCGTCGATTTCATGTATTTGATGCACGTTATGTATCTCCAATTTTAATGAAATTGGGAATATGTAACGGAGTTTGGTACAAAAATAAATTTATATTGAATTGGTACAATATCATTTGATGCGACATTGAAATCGGTGCAAATTTGAATATTGCTCACGTATATCAGGTTCAATTTAAATATCGAATGTGTAACGGAATTTGGAATAGCTCCAATACATATTTTCGGCCGATTCCATGTATTTGAAGCACCAAACGCGGTATATATCTTCAATTTCAATTAGATCTGTAACAAGTGATTGAATTTGGTCTACAAATAAATTTGTCAAATTATATTGATATCGGTTCAGATTTGGATGTTGTTCCTATATAAATGTTTCTGCCTATTTCGTGTATTTGATGCCAAAACAATTTAATTATTCCCTGTAAGCTTGGGATTTGCATTTAATAAAACTCTTCGTGTATGTGGACTAAATTTCCTGCTTTTCGCACGGTCAGCTGTCCATGGCATATTCACTTGTGGGTGGACCGAGCGATTTGTGTGTTTACACTCCTAAAGGAAAAATTAAAAATATCTATATATACAACAAGTAAAAAAGCTGTAAGTTCGGCCGGGCCGAACTTTTAATACCCTCCACCATTTGGTACAAATTTGGCAATTTCCAAAAAATAAAATAAATAAAATAAAAAAAATCCTTTAACAATTCTGTTAAAATCTTAAAAATACCGAATGTCTATACGACGACGTATACCTGCATAGGCAACTTTTGTCATAAGTTATTACAACATTTAAATGCGAAACTTGAAGAAAAATTTGTTATAATGTATCTAAAATCATCAAAATACCGAATATAGGGGGTACCGTTATATGGGGGCTATACCAAGACGTGGACCTGCACAGACAATTTTCTGGCATGGGCTGAAGTATCCATTACGAACTTCAAATGCGAAATTTAAAACAATCCCGGTAAATAATGTCGCTAAAATCATCAAAATACTGAATATCGGGGGGTACGGTATATGGGGCCTATACGAAGACGTGGACCTACATGGTCCATTTTCTGTTTTCTGCTGCAGTATCTATTACGAACTTCAAATACCAAATTTGGAACGGTTCCGTTAAACAATGTCGCTAAAATCATCAAAATACCGAATATCGGGGGAGGTACGGTATATGGGGGCTATAGGAAGACGTTGACCTGCACAGATAATTTTCTGTCTTAGGCTGTAGTATCCATTACGAACTTCAAATGCCAAATTTGAAACAATTCTGGTGAATAATGTCGCTAAAATCATCAAAATACCGAATATCGAGAGTTACCGTTATATGGGGGCTATATGAAAACTTGGACCTACATAACCCATTTACGAACTTAACCTGCCTACTGGCAAAATATACATGTGTGCAAAATTTTAGCCTTCTATCTCAATTTGTTCGAAAGATAGCGTGATTACAACAGACAGACAGACAGACGGACAGACAGACAGACACACAGACAGACAGACGGACATGGCTAAATCGTCTTAGAATTTTACGCTGATCAAGAATATATATACTTTGTTGGGTCTGACGTGAGTCTTTCGAGGAGTTACAAACGGAATGACAAAATTAATATACCCTCCATATTTGTTGGTAACGGAATCAGTTGAAAACGGCTGGACCGATTTGCATAATTTTTTGTACAAACGTTCGTCATACCCCGAGTTAGGTTTTTAAAGAAAAAAATATTGACCACGCCTACTTTTACGCCCACTATCTTGATTTATCTAAAATCTTTATATTTGCCATATAATGAAGATATCGGTTTGAAAATTATTACACGAAATACCCTCCAAATTCCCTCCAAACCTAGGAATTTATTTGGGCGCCAGGGAACTGACCACGCATACTTCTAATCTGTCTATATATATAAGGAAGTTGTGTTAGTTACTACGCATATAACTCAAGAACCGCTGATCTGATTTTAACGATTTACACAAATTCGGAATTGTCTCTTGGCAGAAAAGGATAAAATCCAAAAAGTCGCGTAAAAGTGTGAAATTTTAAAATTTTCATTTTGACTTTTGAAGTGTACAATAGTAATGTTTTATTTTGCATGATTTTTTTCACTTTGACTTACTTTTTTCTAATGTACATTTGTAGAGTTTTTTATATTTTATTTTTGAATTCGAATATTAATACCAATTTATTTAATTGACTTGATTTCTTGACAACTGAAATTGAAGGCGGGTTACATGGAAGTGTAATACCGAATTATATGGTGGCGAAACGGAATAGATGATATCAAAATGTCACACCAAAGTAAAAAAAAGAAGTCTCACCAAAGTAAAAAAAAAATACTTTTTCAAAATCGCTAAAAAATCACGAAAAAAGAGATCTCATTGAATTTTCAATGGAATCGAATTTTAAAATAATAGTACATTCTATCGACAAATTTCGCAAGTACCTTTAAACTTCTGCTGTAAAAAATCATCGAACCAGAAGGACTTTCTTCTTTCTTCAATTTGTTTTTTTTTTTTGTCAATTTTATATAATCTACGATTAAATTTTAAATGACTTTTCAATTTGGCTTATCATATTGAACTCAATCAATTGTTTGTAAACAAAATTAAAAATTATTTTCACAATATAAAAGAAAGTTATGTTAGGTAATACGCTTATAACTAAAGAACGGCTTGACGGATTTTGACAAATCATACAATTTTGGAATGTTTTCTGCCGAATGAATAATATTAAATATGAAATGAGTGACCTATGTACATCCCACTTCATTCATATGACAATAATCCGTCCAATGAGAACTCCAAAAATGCAATTCATTGGGACTGCAATCAGTGAAGTACAGAATATAAAGGGTGCAAAATGGTAGAGCGAATTGAACATTTAGTAAAAACAGGATTTATATCCTTCCAGAAAATCTTCCTAAACCTTCAAGATATCTTAAATCGCTTTTGCAGGTCATGATATATGACCCTCGGTTAAGGGTAAAGCCCGATTTCGAGTATAGTTTACATTTTAACCATATTTTGCATACTCATATCAGCAAAGGTTGGTAATTTGAGAAGAAACCATCCTCGCAAAAAATGATCACGTTTTGGTATAAACATCATATGATTTAGACAATTTCGGGGTCTTGGACTTTTTTTCATTTTTAGGTCATTATTTGGCATCTTTGTTTCTAAGGAGATAGAAAACCCCTTCTCATGAAATTTTCAATACTCGAAGTAGGGTCCATCTTGCTCTTGACCACATTGATCAATTGATTTGGCTAAAAAATTGTATTTAGGCAACTCTGGGGTAGAGAATCTTCTTACAGATAATTGTCCTTATAGACATTTATTTGAGTATAGTTCCCACTTTAGTGTACCTCCAAGTCCAATTTCCCAAACAATGTGTTATCAGAAAAGAAAATTTTGTATTATATTGAATTTGTAACCCCCAAGAGAATATTGGTTGGGGACGTAGATTTGGGATGTACGTCTATATGAGATAAACTCCGAAATGTCAAACGCTTTCAATCGGAAATTGTGGCAGAAACATGAAAAATTACGAATGTTAATTTCTTTGATCGTCATTGAATTATACTATGATGAAAAATATATGGGGTCTCCAACGCACAATTTAAAAGACAAAAATAAATAAATTCCATTATTACGGCAATGAGATCAGCTTAATCAAAATATCTAAAACCGACGGTGTTTGATTATCTATTATAATTTTTGCCATGAATGTTTATTTCTATTTTGAAATTACTATGGAGCTAATTTACCTATAATAATAATTATACCACCTACATAATTCAGATCTGTGTTCTATTATGCTTAAAAAAATGTTCATTAAAGACTAAAAGTACGGGCCAGCAAAGCGGGCCGGGCCAGCTAGTATTGTATAACCTAAAGTATTGCAATAAATAAGTTTTTTAAATTATTGATTTTGTTTTTTTTTTTATTTAAAAACAATAAAATATTCGTATATAAAATTTTGAATGCATATAAAAGCAAAATGGGTAGCGAAGCGAACCTGGTTCAGCTGGTATAGATATACAATAACAGAAACATATTTACATATCTTTATAAGCATTTGTTAATTACTAGCTGGCCCGGCCCAAGGATGTGGTCTTTTGTGATTATTTTTTTAACATAATAATTCACAGATCTGGCTCATTTAAGTGGCAAAATGTTTATTATAAATAATGTCTTGACCAAATGCCCATGGGAAAATTTCAATACATGTTCTCGACCGATCGAATTAAAGGGCTTTAAAAACCTGATCCTATTTTTATTGAGTTATAAACCTAAATTTTCCATTCAAATGAGCTGTAATTTAGAATTTGCATTGTTTGCTATGTGCCATATGATGAGCGCCATTTAGTTCCGTCCATCTCATAATTAAGGACAGCATAACCATAACACCTCAAATTGTGCGTTAGAGTCCACATAATGTCTATGTTTTTGTATGTCCGTTTGCCCGCCGAGCGGTAGACATCACTATCGGTGGACCTGGGAGGTATTGTTACATGGGTCACTTTGTGTATGGTTAGGGTTATATATAATCAGGTCTAAAAAAAGTTTGTCCTGGGAACCCAGAACAGTTTCTGGATTCTGATCTACTAACCGAATACTATTCACCTAGAGTTTCCCAACCGCCAAATATGGCGTTGCACAAGGCAATTATTACTTGCTATTGCGCATAGACCTGCGATTTAAACATCTTGAAGGTTCAGAAAATTTTTCGGAGGATATGAATTCTTTTCTCACTAAATTTTCAATTCGATCTACCATTTTGTATAGTCTGCAAATTGCAGTTCCGGTATTCGGTATTTTACTGATTACAGTCCCAATGAATATGAATTTCGAGTTCTCATGCAAAATGAAATTAGTAGAACGTTTCAATATGACCCCTATTAAGTTATATCGGTCATTTTTGTTTGTTTGCTAAAGATCACCATTTAACATCGCATTGTGAGCTAATCTCACTTTCATGTTAACTTAAATAAATCATGTCAAATTGAAAAATATTATTATTTTTACGCGAAGAAAAAAATAAATTCTTGAGCTTGTTTGCGAATTTGTTATAGCATATGTTAAAAGGTCCTTACGAAGTTAGCCAATAGAATGGACTATCATTTTGAAATTAGATTCGATTGAAAATTTTTCGCGAATTTATATTTGCAACGAAATTGTATCACTTTTCGTTATTTTTTAGCGATTTTAAAAGAGTAATTATTTTGTTATTTAGGCATGACCGCGTTAAATTATTTCGACATCATCTATTCAGTAACCGGCGTTCAATCTAACCCGCGTTCTCAAAAAATCGTCAATAAAGTTAATCAAAGTGAAAAAAATATTAATTTTTTCATATCTTATCCTCTTATTAAATGATATAATTAGTATAGTTCCACTTATACTACTCAATTCAATTCCGAATTTTCTGAATCGTTGTAGTCAGATCAGCAGTTCTTGAGATATAAGCGTAGTAACTAACACAACTTTCTATTATATATAGATTGGAATTGTGTTATATTTTTCTTCTTTTTGTCTTTGCTTATGTTGTCCTATAACGAATTGTCAATCATATGACAGTAATTGACTTGATAGTTGGCCCGTGTGTCATCGAACGGATGTTGTTGCCGATGGGATGGCCTAACAGCACATACCAAGCGTCTTAATAGACAAATCGTAATTTTTGCCAAATTAGTTTTCGTTCACATCCGAAAAATCTTGTCAAATAATTTCCGTTCAGGTTTGCTGTATTAGCACATCAACCGCAAAACAAAACTCAATTACGTATGTGCAATAAAACAAATTGCAAGGTATGCTATTTGTATTAGCGGTTTTGAATGATTAGTTTGAATTATTAGAATGCCACATATATTGCAGCAAAAATAAAATGTTACTTTCCTTCAATCTATTTTGTATACCCTACAAAACTATGTGTTGGGGGTATTATACGTTTGATTGGGCCAAATATTATGTAACACCTCAAAATATTGGTTTCCCAAATAGGAAAATCTATATGGATCTTCCTATCCGACCGTCCGTCTGTCCGTCGCAATTATAGCCCGATCCTCACAAAATTGAAAATGAAGATGGGCTATGGTCAGAATAGAAGCCTATTGCTTTTGGAGATGATCGCATAATATTTACGGGTTGAAATTGACCAAAGACTGAAAAAAATCCTGATTTTGCATAAGGGTTGGGTATATAGCGAAATATATACAATGTGTATATACAAAGGAAAGGGATGTTAGCTACAATGCTTTTATCTCAAGAATGTCTGGATCAATTTTGACAAGTTTTGTCAATTTAGAATGCAATCTTGGAATAAAAGAATAAAATGCCAATTATAATGTTCATATAGATTTTGTAGTATTTTGTTCATATTTTTTATCGCATGCGATTTTTTTTAAATTTGACCGACCTTCACGAAAATTTTCATAAGGGTTGGGTTAGGTTTAGAAGAGGTTGCAACTAACCAACAACTAAAAAATGTTCCTGATTTTGCAGCCGTTATAAAGGTCACAAATAGAAACCAAAGGGCACGAAATCTCGTATGAAGTTAGAGTTTAGGACAGCGGTGAAAAATACCAACATTTCCATTCTACCGAAACGCTGAAAATAACTCAGAGGCGAAATCCAAAATACACAAATGGCAAACTTCTGACTCAAATCATATAAATGAGTCTTGCATTTGGAGATGATCGCAAAATATTTAGGGGTTCAAATGAACCAAAAACAGAACATTTTTCCTGATCACACAATTGAAACCAATCATCACCGAATTTTGCATTAGAAGAGAGTTAAAGACAGGAAAGAAGTCTAGCATTTTGGATGAACAGCACGACGGAGTTCGTAAATAGTGGGCAATAATATCTGGGCAGTGCTCTATGAGATAATTTCAAAAGGTACTACAACACTATGTGTTTGGGGTATTAAAAGGTTGATTGGGCCACCTCGAAATATTGGTTTCCCACATAGGAAAGTATATATGGATCTTCCTATCTCACCGAGCTGAGTCAATCTAGCTATGTATGTCCGTCCGTCCGTCCGTCTGTCCATGTTAATTTGTAATCACGCTACAGGTCGCAATTATGAGTTATGGTCAGAATAGAAACCTATTGCTTTTGGTGATCGCATAATATTATTTTTTTATTTTGCAGTTGCTCTACACGTTGCAATAATAGACCAGTCGTCGCGGAAGTTAGCATGGGGCTAGAGCTTAGGGCTGGGCAGAAGCCTTCCAATTTAGATAGTCATCGGGTAATATTTAGTGGGTGAAATAGACCATAACATTTGTGTTAAAATTCAAAATTTCCATTAAACAGCGAATAATTTTTATTCCCGGCGAAAACACAACTAGAGGAAAAGGTAAATTCTGACCGTTACGTAGATGCCGAGAGTAAATATATCGGATATAGATAGCGAAATATATACAATCTATATCTATAAAGGAGGAAAATGTTTGTATGTTTGTTTGTTTGTAATTTATAGGCTCGAAAACCGCTGCACAGATTTTCCTGAAAACTTCCAAGTATACTACAACATCGCCTGAAAGTAACATAGGCTATATAAATTTTTGAGATTCCACTTGGAACTGGATATATAACATCAGAATCGGAGGTACCTCCCAAAAATTTAGATTTCATATGTTTTGATCGATTACATTTACAGTCTCCAAATTTGGAATGCGTAACGGAATTTGAAACAAAAACAAATTTGCTAAATTATATTAAAATCGGTTCAGATTTGGATATAGCTCCCATATATATTTTCGGCCGATTTCATGTATTTGACGCACCAAACACGCTATGTATATCTAATTTCATTGAAATTTGGACTGAGTAACGGAATCGGGAACAGAAATGAATCTGTCAAATTATATTGAAATCGGTTCAGATTTGGATGTGGCTCCCATATATATTTTCGGCCGATTTCATGTATTTAATGCATTAAACACGCTGTGTATGTCAAATAAAAGATTTATTTATCAAATTATGTTTGAATCGGTGCAGATTTGGATATAGCTCCCATATATATTTTTGGCCGATTTTAAGCATTTGATGCACCAAACACGCTATGTATCCCCAATTTCAATGAAATTTGAAACTTGTGATGGATTTTATCAAAAAAAAAAAAAAAAAAAAAAAAAAAAAAACAAAAAACAAAAAAATATTTGCCAAATTATATTGAAATCTGTTCAGATTTGGATATAGCTTCCATATACAGTTTCGACCAATTTCATGATATATATTTCCAATTTTAATAATTGGGAACAAAAATGAATTTGTTACATATGTTCGATTCTAATGAAATTCGGCTTGAGTGGATTAAATGAATATGCCAAAAATACAAAAATAAATTTGCCAAATTATATTGAAATCAGTAAAGATATGGAAATAGCTCCCATTTGATGCCTCAAACCCGATATGTATGTTCGATTCCAATGAAATTTGGAATGTGTGACGGGATTTGATCCGAAAATAAATTTGTAAAATTATATTGAAATCGGTTCAGATTTGGATATAGCTCCCATATATATTTTCGGCAGATCTCACATATTTGATGCACCAAACACCATACATATGTCCGATTCCAATGAAATTCGGACAGAGAGAAGAAAATTGGATTTGGGTATAGCTTCCACATATATATGTCGGCCAATTTCATGTATGTTATACACCAAAACGATATGTATGTCCGATTCCAATGAAATTCAGAATGTGTGGCGGAATTTGATTACAATAATAAATTTGATAAATTAAATAGAAATCGGTTAAGATGAATATAGCTCCCATATATATTATCTCGGCCGATTTCACACATTTGATGCACCAAACACGGTATGTTCCTCCAATTTCAATGAGATATGAACTGTGTGACGGAATTTGGTGTAAAAGTAATTCTTTTCAAATTGTATTGAAATCGGTTCAGATTGGGATAGAATTTTATTAAGAATGGTATTAGGCTAACAGTAAAAAGCTACACTACAATTTTATTGAGGATACGATTATTACGGGGAACTATGTTGCTACCTCAAATTCTCTAATTGCAACAGAAATGCCACTTAACTTCTAAAGATTGAAGTTTCCTGCACGCTTAGCATTTGCTACGAAATTAATAATTTCGAAGGATAAACTCTTTGTGTATGCCGAATATTTGTCTGTTTAGGCATTACAGTATTACAATAATTACTTTTTTAAAATTTTATTATTTTTTTAATTTTTTAATTTTATATTCGTATATAAATTTTTCAAAGGGGTAGCGAAGCGCACCGGGTTCAGCTAGTCTATATTTATAAAAGAAAGTTGTTTTAGTTACTACGCTTATAACTCAAGAACCGCTGGTCTGATTTTAATGATTCAGACAAATTCGGAATTGTCCCTTGGCAAAAAGGATAAAATCCAAAAATTCGCGTAAAAATGTGAAATTTGATTTTTTTCATTTTGACTGTTGAAATGTTCAATTGTTTGTTTTGTAATGTTTTACTTTGCATGATTTTTCCCATTTGACTTTATCGTGTACGAACGGGTTTTTCAATTTGATTAATTTTATTTAATTGACTCGGTTTCTCGAGAACTGAAATTGCACGCGGTTACATTGAAATGTAGTACCGAATTATGTGGTGGCGAAACTAAATAAATGACGTCGGTCACACCATAGATAAAGGATAATTACTTTTTCAAAATTCGGTAAAAAATTTTAACATCGGGAAAAATAAGCGAGAAAAAAATTTTAATGGAATCGAATTTCAAAATAATAGTGTATTTTATTGACAAATTTCGTGAGGACCTTTAAACATTTGCTCTAAAAAATCAGCGAACAAGTTGAAGATTTTATTATAACTCAAGAACGGCTTGGCGGATTTTAATAATTCATACAATTGCGGAATGGTATCTTGGCAAAAAATAGCTTAAAAAATGCCAATAAAAATAAGAATGGAAACCTTTATGGGGCTCATTTCAAAACGTGGACCTACTTCTTTTATCTGACAATAATCCGCCCAATAAGAACTCAAAATGCAAAATTCAATAGGACTGCTATTAGTGAAATACCGAACAAAAATAGCAGAGCATATTGGACATTTAGTAGGAAAAGGATTTATATTCTTCCAGAAAGGGGTACAACCCTATTACAAGAATATTTTACATTTTTACCATATTCTTCATACTAATTTCGTCAAATGTTGGTAATTTGAGAAGAAAACATCCTTGCAAAAAATGATCACTTTTTGGTATCACCAAAATTGATTTGCCTAAAAAATTGTATTTAGGCTACCCTAGGGTAGAGAACCATCTTACAGATAACTATCCACATACGCATTTATTTAAGTATAGTCCCCACATTAGTATACCTCCAAGGCCACCTTCCCACCCAATGTGTGGTTAGAAAAGAAAATTTTGTATTCTATTGAATTTGTAATCCCCAAGAGAAAAGGTGGATAAAACTTAGTACCACGCAGCACGACATTCTAAACGAAATAGAAATTCCAAATTACAGCTAATTTAAATGGAAAATGTTTTTAACCTCTTTACAATACCACAAATTGTGCTGGGTTTTCACCTGAGGCAATTATAGATATTCTATATCATATAGCTTTTTAACAATCAGATTAAAGACTATGGATGAAAAATAATATCAGGCTATTCAAAATATTTGAAACCGACGGTAGATGAACATCTATTATAATTTGTGCCATGAATATTTATTTCTATTTAGAAAATACTATGGAGTCATTTAAAAAAAAATGTTTCGCTTACATAAGTCAATCCTGTGATTCATTATGCTTTTAAAAATAGGCATTAAAGACTAAAAATACGGACCGGCAACGCGGCCAGCCAGTGTGTATATACAAAGGAAAGGGATGTTAGCTAGAATGCTTATATCTCATGAATGGCTGGAACGATTTTGACAAATTTTGTCAATTCAAAATGCCCTCTTGGCATAAAAGAATAAAATCTAAATCGCACAAAAAGGTGTAAGTAAGGATGTTAATATAGATTTTTTAGTATTTTGTGATATTTTGTGATATTTTTTTTTATTTTTTCATATTTTTTATAGCATGCAACCTTTTCAATTTGACTTATAATATTGAAGTGTATATTTTGTAATATTTTTTCACCTCACAATACAGGTTAGGGTTATTATATACAGATTGCAATTATCGTCCGATCCACACGAGAATGTTCATAAGGCTAGGGTTAGGCTCAGAAGAGCTAGACCTATTGGTTTTAAAGATGTCCGCAGATAGGAACCAAAGGTCATGAAATCTTGCATGAAGTTGGAGTTTTGGACAGCGAGTAGAATGGACCACTACTTTTGTGTGAAAAAATTCCAATATTTTCATTCTACCGAAACGCTGAAAATAACTTACAAGTGAAATCCAAAATAAACAAATGGCATACTTCTGACTTTTTTATGCTGATTTATGATAGCCAAATATCGAAGACAAGCAAATCATATTGATGCGTCTAAATTTGGATATACAGACGGGCCTCTTACATTTGGAGATGATCGCAAAAGATTTATTGGTACAAATGAACCAAAAACAGAACAATTCTCCAGACCACACAATTGGAACTAATCGACACTGATTTTTGCATGAGAAGAGAGTTAGGGACAGGGAGCATTTTGGATGTCCATTGGATTGTATTTAGCTGTAACTAGCAGCACGACGGAGTGCGTAAATATTCCAAACTGGATTAAGACATATACCATATTGTATAGCCTTTGCTTACTTGTTTCCTTTATGATAAAAAAAAACTGCAAAATTAGTATTTCATCAGTTCTTCAACTCTATTACTGTTATAGATGCATCAGTGAATTTGTGTAACCCCCTCCAGAGAGGGTTGGTTTCACAGTACTCGACACAAATGACCAGATATAAGACACAGATTAGAAATACCTCTGTTAAATATACATTCATTTTATTTCAAGTTTATTGTGCAACAAATGTATACTATCAGCAGAAATAGCGATCAATTCGGTTCAAAAATGGCTATAGCCCCGATAGATATGTTCTACTTTAAGTCTTTTCAAAGTCATATTAGGCACTATATAGGAATGGTATTTGGTTCGAGAGGTACAAACGTCTCCGTCATATTTAACGGAATCGAAGCTTTACTAAATTTACGTAGTGGTATAGAGTATCATGTAGTCAGTGGTATAGAGTATCATGTAGTAATACCAACCATCGTAGACAAACTATCGTGTCAAATTTCAAACGCGTCTCTATCATGATTTCAATAGACAGATATCTTTAAATCGACTAAGAATTTTATGCTGGTCAAGAATATATATACATTATAAGGTTTGCGATCTCCAATAGCCTCAATATAACATTACCTCGGATATTCGGTATTTTGATATAACATAAGAAGTTAATAGGACTTGGTGGTCTACGTTGTAATATAGCACCCATATAATGGTACATTCAAATATTTTCTATTTCTATTTCGACGATTTAAGCCACATATTTCTTAAAATCCATGGTATTTGTAGTTAATAATAGGCTCCGATAGCGTTCCATGTTTTTCATATACATTAACTATATTCTACCACAACATTGTCTTTAAACTCCACGTTAGGGCTATAGGACCCTCATATAATTTACGCCATATTTTCCATAGGATTTGTAAACAATTCGGTATTTATAGTTCACAATAGGATTGACAAGCAGTGTCAAAACATTGTCCATATTTGAGAGATTTTCATGTAACGGTATCCACAGATATTTGGTATTTTGATAATTTTATACACTTTTTTGCACGGAATTATTTCACATTTGTTATTCAGGACTCGCAATAGATTACAATACTTGTAGCAAAAATATATTATACACTGGTACCTGTTTTGATAGAGCTCCCATATAACGGTTCCACCCACTTTATTGTATTTTGAAAACTTTACCTGAATTATCTGACCGGTTTCACTGGTATTTGCAAGTTTGAAAGTGGAACAATTTTGAATCCAAATGCTTTTATTTTATTTTAGTGGTGGAATACAATTAATGTAGTTTTACTTGTTTATTTTAATTGTGATTTTTGCCTCACATTTACAACACTCACATGCATTCTATATAACCGCCATAGAAATAGACTCATTTTACGTAAACACAAGTGCCATCTAAACATAGGCTAATAAATATTTATACAATGGAATGCTTTCACCGCTTTTCATCGAAATAAAATCGAATCAGCAGACGTCGCATATATCGTTTCAGGGTCATGATTGAAAATATGGAAGTCTGCGTTTTAGTCTTTAATGATTACTTTTTCAAGTATAATTATTTACAGATCTGGCTCATATTAGTGGACCTAGGAGGTAAAGTTATATGGGGACTATACCAAAATATATACCTATGTTGAAATTATTATGTATTTTTAAAATTATTCGGTATTTCAAATTTGTAGCCATATCGATTGGAAGTTTGTTCGAAATATGAAAATGTGTGCTCTACTCCGCACCATTTGCCTACAATGAAAATTTTCTTCGAAGTGGTATTCTACCTCCTTAGAAACCAAGATGCCAAATCAATTGAAAAATGTATCTTGGCCCGTGAATAGCTGAAATCAGGGAACACCTTAATATGACGACCATACCACAACGTGGGCCAATATTGATAATTTTTTGCAAGGATACTTTTTCTTACTAAGAACTCAAATCATTAAAATTTGCCTAAATTAGTATGAAAAAATTGCTAACATATAAAAAATACTTGAAATCAGGATATACACTTAAGTGGTGGCTATACCAAAACGTTGACCGATACGTATTTTGTACAAGTAGTTCTACATTTAACCCATAAGCACGTATCAAATTTGAAAACTCTATTTAAATGTTGCGAAATATGAAGCAACATATTAGAGGCCCTTTTGGTATGAATAAGGCTATATAATGGGCCATACAAAAGTTTGGCTTAGGAAAGTTAACCCCTTTAGGGATTTTGATCTACTAACCGGATACTATTCATTTAGAATTTACCAACCGCTATATTGGCTTTTGTACAGTGTAATTACTCCCTATTGCGCATAGTCCCCCGTATATTAGTACCCGCGATTTAAAGTATATTGAAGGTTGTAGAAGAATTTTTCTACTAAAGTTCCAATTTGATCTACTATTATGTTTAGTCCGCATACTGCAGTGACCCTTTATATTCGGAAATTCATTAACATCCGTCCCAAATATTTTTGCATTTTTAGTTGTCATTAGACGGATTATTACCATATGAAAGAAGAATATTTAGGACTTCGCATCCTTCAGCAGAAGTGCGATGTAGGTCCTGAGATATTAATTCTTGTCAGGAAAGATCAGTATTAAACAGCGTATTGTGCTCTAATTTATTTTCCAATATCTTTTATTCAGAACTAAAAATTTAACAATTTTTACGTGTTTTTTTTTTTTGGATTTCATCTTTTCTGCGAAGAGACCATTGCTCCATATTGCGCATACATCCCCGTTAGTGGTACCTGCGATTTAAATATCTTGAAATATCTTTCAGGCCAAGATAACATCCGAAATAGTGTAAATTGTCAAATATAAGCGTATTAATTGTAATTTATTTTGTCACAAAAAAAAAGAATTAAAAAAATCGTACATGATTCTTGAACTTGTTTGCGGATTTGTAACAGCCAATTTTCAAAGGTCCTTACGAAGTTAGCCAATAGAATGAGCTATCATTTTAAAACTCTATTCCATTGAAATTTCTTGATGTTTTTAATTTTCTTAGCGATTTTAAAATAGTAATTATTCTTAAAATTTGGTGTGACCGCGTTAAATTATTTCGACTTCATCTATTCAGTTAGTCGCTAAAAAATTCGCTACTACAATTCAATGTAACCCGTCTAGAATTTTTATTCTCAAACAATCGTCAATAACGTTAATAATACTGTTTTTTCATTGTTATCCTTATCCTCTTCTGAATAATGCGTATAGTTCCACTTACCCAATAAATACATAAAATCTATAAATAACAGTTTTGTCCGTGTTCGCTTTATACTACCCGAAAAAAATACTACACGTCCTATTAAAATCCAAAAAGAAAAAAACACTACAAATGTACATTCGAAAATAGTAAGTCAAAATTAAAAAAAAATGATACAAAATAAAACATAACTATTGTACATTCCAAAAGTCAAAATGAAAATGTTAAAATATCACATTTTTAAGCGATTTTTTTTTTTGGATTTTATCCTTTTCCGCCAAGAGCCAATTCCGAATATCCAAATCTGAAACGATTTCAATATAATTTAGCAATTTTTTTGGCACCAAATTTCGCACAACTCATGTTTGGTGCATCAAATATATTAAATCGACTGAAAATACACATAGGAGCTATATCCAAAATTTAACCGATTTCAATATAATTTGGCAAATTTATTTTCGCACTAAAATTCGTCAATCATTCCAAATTTTATTGGAATTGGACATACATATCGTGTTTGGTGCATAAAAAATATGTATGCTATACCCAAATCTGAATCGATTTTAATATAATTTGGCACATTTATTTTTGTACCAAATTCACTTTCACATTTCAAATTTGAAATTTGAAACTCTATTTATAACCGATCAATAGATATACGCATACAAATTCTAATTTTCTTGGAGGTATCTCCGATTCTGATCTTTCGGTATAGGGCGTATGTGGTAAAATGTAATATATAATGGTGTGAAATAATTGTTGGTCGATAAAGCTAGGTAAACTCACGAAAAAGTTTGATAATCAGGACATAGTGTGGCGAATTTCAAAATAGTTTAATTGACATATAATTTTACTCAAATCAAGAATGTATATCATCAGGGTAGAAACACTCAGAGGATTTACGGTAGAGGCTATAAAAAAACGTTAAGATTGAACTATTTCCAATCATGAGATGGACAATGCCAAATACGTCTGATAATGATCTTCTAACATTTACGTATTAGGAATTTAAAATTGTATCCTAATCAAATGTTGAGTTGTGCCGTTACATGATAAATAGCGACATATCATTTTTTAATTAAATTAAATGTCAATAGGTTGCAATTTATATTTTGAAATTACAGTCTATCTTGATAACTACAGAAGTTATAGCAAGTACCCCTTGAGATCTCAAAATATTATATTAGAGGCCCTTCTATTTGAAGTAAATAAAATTGGTCGGTAGCATTATATTTGTTTTAGTAAGGACAGCAAAATGTCACTTGGGAGTGTTTTGACGTCAAAATATTCTGCTCATTGGAAGCCACAAATTCTGCATTACAGCTGCATCTGTTTGAAATGTGCCTAGGAACTTCATCAATAGCACTTATGTCAAAACGGGGAACTATGTGACCTTTTATGACGGATACTACTTTGTGGGGAATCAATACCAATCATCATAAGTGTACGGCATGTTATCTTTTGGAAAAGTTTACAAACTATATATTCGTCTACAGCCCTTTCAACCGGAAATATCAGACAATTAATTAAATGAAATTAAAGTCAAAAGTAATAATTACAAGCAAGTGATCTGTAGTAATTTCTGAATAGAAACAAACACTTACTGCAAAATTTTGTGATAACTTCTTATTTAAAGTGCATTGAAGGATCCTATCAAATTTCCTTAATTCATCTCAATTATTTTATTGAGTCTGTCCAATTTATTCTAATCAAAAGAGCGTAAATTTTAAATTCATAACGTATAGAGATCATCATGTAAGGTATCTAGTAGTATACATTAGTCTTTCGATGATTGATATTGAGAAATGCATATTAGTTCCCGTTTAGGTATCACTCATATAATCCCACTTGCGGGCACACGTCATTTTTTTAAGTTTCTTCAACAAGATCTAATAATTAGATTTGGGAATAATTGTACAATATTGAGTCACAGACTGTGACAGGTCATTATATTGTTTACAAGCGTACAAAAGCATTTTGTTGAGAACTTTCCAGAAAAAAAGTTATTCGTGATGGAATTCAAGCGTGGTAGTGTGATTTCTTTATATTTGGCTGGAAAACCATACTTGGATTACATTAGAGCACTCCAGCATTTAAATGTGAATAAATCTTTTGTGTCGCTCGTTACCGTGATACTGGTAGCGTAGCCCGAGGTCAAGGAAGTGAACCGAAGAAACCAGCAACATCAGCAGAAATTGTTCGAAAAGTAATGAAGCGACTTGATCGAAACCCGCGTCGCAGTGGCCGAAAAATGGCTCGTGAGCTGAATATTCCATTCGGAAAATATTGAAAAATGAGCTCGGGGTAAAGCCATTGAAACTCCAAAAAGTGCAAGACTTACACCGCAACAAAAGAGCTAAAGAGTTGCTTCGCTTGGCCGAAAGTGGTGAAATGCCGAATTTGGTTTTCTCCGATGAGAAAACATTCGTTGTCCAGCAGTTTGTAAACAAACAAAATGTGCACCTTCGGTTGGCTCAAGCGCCGGTTTAGATTTGGATATAGCTTCCATATATATAAATATCCGATTTCAAGTTAATTGTGCACCAAATGGTTAATACAAGCCCGAATTGAAAAGCCCCAAATGCCTGGGCAAATTTAGAAGAAATCGATTCAGAGGAGGATATTGCTCTCATATATTGGTAAATATGCAAAGTTGTGTAGGGTATCATAAAGTCTTTAAAAATTTTTAAAACTTTCTTTCAAATGTCCTGAAACAGATTTGGTTCAAAGAGACTTAGGGTCTATATTGAGCAATTACAGATGTTTTATATTAACAGATTTTTACCACTCAAATTAAAGCCTCATTTTATCACCAATCTATATATATAAAAAACAATTGTTGTTCGTTGGTAATTGAATCAGTTGAGCGGCTGGAACGATATGCATAATTTTTTGTACAAACGTTCGACATATCCCGAGTTAGGTTTTTAAAGAAAAAAATATTGACCAAATTAGGCGTGGCAACAAAGTTCCACTGGGAACTGGGAACATCACAATCGGAGGTACCTCCAAAAATTTAGATATAGTATGCAAATATCTTTAGATCAGTTGTAGCTACAGTCAGAATTTGGAATGTGTGACGGAGTTTGGTACAAAAATAATAGTACAAAATTATATTGAAATCGGTGCAGATTTGGATATAGTTCCTATATAAATTTTTCTGCCGATTTAGTGTTATTGAAGCACAAAATAGCGTATTTGTCGTATTTCAATGAAGTTTGGAATGTGTGACGGACGTTGGTCTAAAATTCTAACAGTAAAAAAGTACACAAAAATTTACTTGACTCTAAGATTATTACGGGAACGTATATAGGTTCATATGAATTGCTACCTCGAATTCCACTAATAGCAAAAAAGGCAAAAAATTAACTTTAAAAGATTGAAGTGTCCTGTATATTTGACATTTACTATTAGTAAATCACAAGGACAAACTCTTTGTGTACACCGACTAAATTTAGTAGTTTTTTTTTTTAATTTTTTCATTATACTTAATACGTTTTTAAAATTGTTTGAATTTGTTTCTTTAGAACCCCAAAATATTTGTACATACAATTTTGAATGCATATAAAACGAAAGTGGTAGCGAAGCGCGCCGCAAATAACATAAAAACAATTAGTTTGATGGGATTAAACATTCGTATATTATCGTTTGATTTTTACCAACATCGTTCCATTTTCTGCGGAAATTTCCCCCAGTCATTTACCCATGAACACCACTCAATTTCAACAACATCATTTCGAACTGCATAAACACATAAGTACACAATGATTATAGGTGTTACTGTTTAAGCATCACATCTGAACTTTCACCTCGTCATCCTCGCGTAAAATACGATGATCGTGACCCTAACCTCTCAGCATCATCCTCTCATAAATATTTGTAAACATGGAGCAAACGTGGCATCATCATCATTTCAGTCAATGCCTTTATTTCAATTTAACGCATTAGCATTTTTACGGGAATAAAACACCACAATAAAAAGGACAAAAACTAGTTTTATTTAGGGATTTTTTTCTTGACATCTATCCGTGTGAGCACGATGCTGCAGGGGTTAGTTTGTGCAGACGGATGGATGAGCATCCATCCACTCTGATTACATGTGTAGAGTAAATGGAGTGAGCTTATCTTTGCAGAAAGTGATTTGGTGCCCTTTTTATTCTTTAATTAATTAGTTTGGCTACCAATGTGATGGCAGGAAGGGACTTTAAGCACAAATCACAGTTAACAACGTGCGCTGGCAATACGATCAACATTTCACTGCAACACACACCAAGCCTTGCGCCTTTAGTTTGTAGCACATTTTCATACGTAGGTTACGGAAAAAGGAAACTGCAAATACTGAATAGAGCATTTGTAGATATATTGCCATGTTTATTGAATAATATATCTACAACTGCGTATTTGGATACCAGCAAAAATTATTTGGATCACGCAAAAAAATCTTTGACTGCAAGAGAAAGCTAAGGTCTGAATTCACCTCCTGTGTGACGTTATTAAATTGTATACACACAAGATCAATTACAGAAAATTCAGAGTTGAATATCCTTAAAATAAAATAAATAAACAAAAAACTGAACAAACAATTATTTGTGAGGGATTAAAGAAAACTTTGGAAATTTATATTGTTTATCCTATACTTTCAAAGAAGGTATTTCTTATCCGAAAATCATCGTGAATAATACCACTAGCTTATAAATATTATGTTTCTGAGGATTTTGATTCCTCAGAAATTATACATTTTGCCATGGCCGAATAAAGGATATTCACATTCTGCTCTTAAATTTTCCAGTTTTACAGCATGTTCATCATTAAAAATACTTTGCAGAAAAGACGCTAAAGAGTTTCTTGTACCCATTGAACGTTTTCCCTGAAACCCGAAATATATTTATTGTTCAATTATTCATTGTCTGTGGCTTGGATCGGTTATTTCTGAAAACCAAGAAATGTGTATGTATTTTTTACGCTGCAAAATAGTTAGGCTCAATCCCATAATTGTCGTTTTTATAAAATCAACGTTTATTTGTTAGTGGAGCAAGATGGTAATGCTTACCAGGGGCGAGGCAGGGAATACCTTTACCGTTGTTTTTTATAAAAACAAAAATTATGTGATTAACCCTAACTATTTGCTAACAACATTAAATATTTATATATACTATGATGTCCCTAACCATCAATATACGTATCAAAAATATGCGTGGCCATTATTCTACTTTTCACTATGCCGTCTTGCTAGGCTTGTATGTCCATACTTATGATGGAACTGCCCTATGAGCATGCCAGCGTATTTGTTGCCATATGAGCCTGTATTTATATTTACATATTGACGCAATGCCAAAACATATGTATCTCTCACTCCGAAATTTGTGCTTACGACCAGCGAACATACGTTCTCAATTGCCTTCTTGAATTCAAACATACACAAACTCTCCTTTTTGATGTATGGTGAGTATCCCTTCCGTAGCCACAAATATTTACTCAGCTCAAGGCTCAGGTCTGCGGTTCCTTAGGTTTTGTACTAACACAGCAGCACACAGTCATATACACAAATAGATGAACGATTATAAAGGAAAAGTTGACATGAAAATATATTTTGTTGGTTTTCGGAAGGGTACTATGGTGGTTGTTAATATCCACATGTACCTAAACATATTTTTCAATCTGACACTGGCCATAAACGCTCAGTTTCGCTATTTTGTCAATGCGATACAGAATAATTCTCTCATAACTTTAAACCATACCCAGAAGAAAATTATCGGAGAATATGTTTTAAGTATCGAATATTATTATCTTGTAATATTATAATCTGTACATGCATATTATTTTTCTTATTAATTTTAAGATGACTACCATATCCTACACCACTATATCATACTTTACATGTACACCTAAAGTGCAAAATTACAATTTGTTTAATTCATATCTCTGTCGAGACTAGCTTTGAAAACTGAATTTAGCAGTGAATAGGAGAGTCCTTGGGGCACTCACCACGCGTTTCAATTCTATCCCTTGATTAAAATAGTTTTCCTCAAGATCTTCAAAATAGTGGTTTACAACTGTAATTGCATCTTCATTTGAGGTAAAACGCTTGCCAACGCTCGCTGGTGTGTTGTCTAGATAAAAAAATATTTTTTTGTGTTGTAAGCCAGGACATTTTTCTCGAATTTGTACATTTGATTGATCCAAAAGGTTACAACAGTACTCTGAATTTATTGTTTTAACCTTTTGCAGATAGTCAATCAATAAAATACCTTCGAAGTCCCCAAAAACCGTTGCCATAACCCCGGCTGGTGGGGTTTGAATTGTTTGCGTGTTTTTTGAACACCTGCTTCTATATGAAGAAGTTACCAGATCGAAACGTAATTTAACATGTGGTAATAACAGAGATGGAAGTTTCCAAAATACTTAACTTTTTTCTATTTATTAACACTGCAAATATACATTCGAAAATAGTAAGTCAATATGAAAAAAGTCAAACTGAAAATTCTCAAATTTTACATTTTATGCGTTCTTTTTTTTTGGATTTTATATATAAAATCAGAACAGCGGTTCTTGAGTAATAAGCTTATATATATATATATATATATATATATATATATATATATATATATATATAATTATATATATATATATATATATATATATATATATATTTATTTATATATATATATATATATATATATATATTATATATATATATATATTCTTGATCAGCGTAAAATTCTAAGTCGATTTAGCGACGTCCGTCTGTCTGTCCATCTGTCTGTTGTAATCACGCTATCTTGAGATAGAAGGCTAAAATTTTGCACACATGTTTATTTTTCCAGTAGACAGGTTAAGTTCGTAAATGGGCCATGTAGGTCCACGTTTTCATATAGCCCCCATATAATGGTACTCCGCGATATTCGGTATTTTGATGATTTTAGCGACACTATTCAACGAAACCGTTTCTAATTTGGAATTTGAAGTTCGAAATGGATACTACAGTCTAAGACAGGTCCAGGTCTTCGTATAGGCCCTATATATCAGTACCTCCCTATACTCGGTATTTTGACGATTTTAGGTACAATACTCACCGAAATAGTTTGAGATGTCGTATTCGAAGTTCGTAATGGATGCTACAGCCTGTGACAGAAAATTGTCTATGTTGGTTCAGGTCTTCTCACAGTTCCGATATAACGGTACCTCCCTAAATACGATATTTTGATGATTTTAGCTACATTATTGACCGTTTAATTCAAGTTTCGAATTTTTGACAAACAATGCATATGTAGGTCCACGTCGTATACACTCCAATATAACTACTATCTTCGGTATTTTTTTAAATTGTAACAGGATTTAAGGATTTTATTTTTTGAAAATTTTTAAATTCGTTCCAAATTGTGGAGTGTATTCAAAGTTCGGCCCGGTCGAACTTACTGTTTTTTAACTTGTTTAATTTTCTTTTTTAATTTCACTTATCATATTGTATTCAACGGCTGGCATGGTTTTGACGATTCACAACATTTCGGAATGGTAGAAAAGGATAAAATTCAACCCATATTAGCCAATAAATATGTGAAAAAATATTTTTGTGATAAATATTTCAGTTTTTTTTTTAATTTTACGTGCTATATGGAAGTGTACAATTTTTATTGTTTTGAAATCTAAACGAATGATGAAGAAAATGAAATAAGTGAGGAAATACGATGTTAAGTGAACCTACTTTTTCACAAGGCAATAATCTGTCAAATGTAAACTCATAGTTCAAAAATATACTTAAATCGCAGGTACCGATATATACTTAAATCGCAGGTACCGATATATGCGCAATAGTGAGTAATTACATTGTGCAAAAACCAATCTAAATAAAAATTATTCGGTTAGTAGATCAAAATCTGAAGGGGGATTTGGGTTACAGCCCAATATAGTTCTAACCATAAACAAATTGCCTCAAATATTTTACTCCATACTTCGATCAATTTACGATAGAGTTTTAACATTGATGCAATCCATGTAGAATCATATATACAAACAAGTAAGCAAAGGCTACAGTCGAGCGGGGCCGACCGTTGAATACCCTACAACACTATAATGAACCATACAGTTTATATAGGCGAAATACTCGACAGAATTCCACAAGATATTGTGACAAATAATAAAAGAAAACCATCAGGTTTCGTTCTCTAATTTTCGAATAATAGTAACTTAAACTAATTTGCTCATTTCAAATTTATAGGTAGATGTTGCACGTAAATGGTCTTCCTAGATCTGGAACCAATATTTCCCAAAGACCCATAGTCTCTCAGAAGTGGCAAAAGATTAACATTTATTATTGGCTTTTGACTGAAACGCATCTATATGAGATACAGACATTTGACTATATTCTTCCACGAAATCAGCGTTAACGAAATAGTCAGAAGTGCGTCTTTCCTGTATTTGTGAATTCTCCATAGAGTCACTGGAATGGAGATTTTCGTATTTTGTCTACAAAAGTTGGCAAACTATTTCACACATTGAATATTTTTGGATGGCCATCCAAAACTGCTTGGCTTTTGCAATGTGCGGTAACCCCCATTCAAATGTGCACGAGGATCGGGCGATAATTACGACCTGCTGACAATGTTGCATTTTTTTGGTCCATTTCAACCCCTTCTGACCCTCATCTTATCCCCATGCAAAATTTCGTAAGGATCGGGCCATAAATGCGATCTGTATATGATATACTGATATCCTAACTACTTACTTTTGTTAGCTGTAGAAATTTTACTAAATGTTTAATTCAAAATGAAAATATGCCAAAAATATGACAAAATTGAAAAAATATGAGAAAATTTTACAAAATCAATATTTTCACCTTTATAGAGATATTTTTATGCGATTTTTTAAGACGTTTTTTCTTTCCTGCCAAGAGGCCATTCTGAATTAATGAGAACTGTCGAAATCAGTTCAGCCGTTCTCGACATATAAGAGATCTTTCAAGCATATCTTCGTTGATAGACATATATATCGCACCTATTTTGCTATATATCCGGTTTGTTGGGTGTTTACATCAAAGTAAAGGTCAGAAGTAACCTTGTGATGGCTTTGTGATTTCGCCTGGATTTAAAATATTCACGGTTTAATGAAAAATTTTGATTTTTTTCAACACAAAAGATATGGTCTATTTTACCCGCTAAATATTATCTCCCCGCACTAAACCCTAGCTACATGCGAAATTCCGTATAGCTACTGCAAAATCCGACATTTTTTCAGTATTTTGTCCATTTCAACCCCTAAACATTTGGCGATCATCTCCAAAAGAAATAGGGTTCTATTCTGATATTAACCCCACCTCCATACTAAATTTCGTGAAGATCGGGCCATAATTGCGACCTGTAGAGCGATTACAAATTAACATGGACAGACGGACAGACGGACGGACGGACATACATAGCTAGATCGACTCAGCTCGGCGAGCTAGGAAGATCCATATATACTTTCCTATGTGGGAAACCAATATTTCGTGGTGTTACATAATTTTTGGCCCAATCAAACTTATAATACCCCCAACACATAGTGTTGTAGGGTATAAATATGGGTCGTGTCGGTCTACCTTTTGGTATAAGCCATATTTAAGGGTATACACCGATTTCAAATTTTTAATTAAAGTTTTAGAATGAAGAAAATGTCCTTTCAAAAAATTATAAGTATAGGGCCACGTTTCGGTATAACCCTCATATGAATGTATCCCTGATTTTCTATTGATTTGACCATTATTTGGCATCTGGCTTCTCTATTTCGAGTGTCTTGACCACATTTCCCAATCGATTTTGCTGTATTTAGGTTACTTTGTGAGTAGAGAACCACCTTACAGGAAAATGTCAAGATAGGTAAATTTTGGTATAGTCCCCAGGTCCACCGATCTATAGTGGTTTTTACCGATTGGCGGATAAACACACGGGCATTGTTAAATCGTCATTACTTTTTACTATCAACAAGAACATAGACTTTATGGGGTCCCTAATGCACAATTTGAGGTGTTATGGTAATGGGTGTAAAAGAGTAATTAACTTTGATCATTCAGAAGTTATTCTGCTCTCCTTCCATAGGTATTTATTTCTATTTAGTCGCATCAATATTTATAATAACATTTGTGGACCCTTATGAGCCAGATTTTGATAATTAAAGTTCTTAGTAAGAAAACACTATCCTTGCAAAGTAACAAGAGCTCACCTTTTGGTATAACCCTCATATGATTTAAACTATTTGCGGGGTCTTGGTCACTCTTTAAATTTTTTTTTTTTTTTTTTTGGCAATTATTTTGCATATGGGTTTTTAATGAAGGGTAGAAAACGGTAGGTGAACACATATTATCATTTTACGCCATGAATATTTATTTTTATTTAGAAATTGTCATCGAGTCATTATTCATAAAAAATTTTGCCACTTACCTATATGGGCTAGATCTCTGAATTATTATGCCTTACAAAAATAAGCATTAAAGACTAAAAGTACAGGCCGGCATCGCTGATCGGGCCAGCTATCTATAGAGGATGAGAAAAAACTGCAACAAAGTCAAACGCCATAATTTTTATTATTATTTTTTTTGTTTTCATTTTATTGAATGAAAGCAAAAAATGTCGAAAATAGCATCATATTTTACAATAAGTTTAGATTTGTTCGAATTGGTCACTTTTGGCACGAATTATGGCCTCCAAACGACCAATGAAACCGTCACACGCTGCCCGAATGTTGCTCTGCGGTATTTTGGCCCATTCCCGGCGAAGCGCTTAGTTGATGTGATCGACTCTTTGGTATTTTTAATTTTCCGGAGATTTAGGAGGCCATTGTGCGGTGGAAATGAAGCGAGGAACCTCATTTTGTAACCATTCTTGGGTGACGCGTCTGCGGCCAAAATGTTTGCGTGCCCAAGACTTTAATACACCTTCCAGAATATTTTCCCGATTATATTCGGCATTTATTCTGATGCCACGGTCGATTAATACGAGCGGAGAGCGACCATCAGCCGTTATGGCGGCCCACACCATCACAATGCCGGGCCAACCGGAGGTGCACATTTTCAGCTGACCACTTTGGCAAGTAAACACGATCATATTGTTTGTTTACAACGAATGATTTTTTATCGGAGAAAACCAAATTCGGCAGTTCCCCACTTTCGGCCAAGCGAAGCAACTCTTTAGCTCTTTTGAGTCTATTTTCTTTCTGTTACGGTGAAAGTTCGTGCACTTTTTGGTATTTCAATGGATTTACCACAAGCTCATTTTTCAATATTTGCCGAATGGAATATTGCTATATGTTCAGCTCACGAGCAATTTTTCGGCCACTGCGACGCGGGTTTCGATCAAGTTGCTTCTTTACTTTTCGAACCATTTCTGCTGATGTTTCTGTTTTCCTTCGTCCACTTCCTTGACGTCGGGCTACGCTACCAGTATGAAAATATTCATTTTGACATTTGAAATGTAAAATTGTAATGTTTTATATTTCATGACTTAAATGACTATATTAAAGTGCAGTACCGAAGTATGTGGTGCCGAAACTAAATAGACGATGTCGAAATAATAATAATAATTAAATAAAGTTTAAAAATCGCAAAAAAAAAATCAAAAATTCCAAAGTCGGAAAAAAATTGAGAAAACTTTTTCAATGGCATCGACTTTCAAAATAATAATACATTTTGAATTTTGCCTTGTTAAGGCGAAGATCATATGTTTTATGATTTATGTGTTTGTTTTCTCTTTCGAGACGAGCTTCATGATCAGGAATTTGCAGTGAAAAGGAAAGCCAGGTAGACACTATCACACACTCGCCAATATGCGACGCGTTTCGCCGTTGGTTAAGCGGCTCATCAGGCATATTTGGTGTGGATGATGGCTTACAAGGGCCGTTCTCTGGAAAGTAGTATATATTTCGAACTTATTGCAAATTAGCATATGCGAATTATACACTAGAAACTCTCCAGGTTCGACTCAAGTTCTATTGGCAGATCTTTTTCACAGCAAAGTTTTGTTTTTGTAGTGATGGATTTTTTGTCCACAACAACTACATTGCTTCCAATGCATACACTTGTTTTAGTGCTGCTTTAGGAAGACGGGTTAATGGCTCTGAACGTAGAGACGGCAACTTCTAGTTGGCTGCACACCGAGGTCCGCGGTTCAAATCGGCTGAATTTTTGAGTTTTGCCTTGTTAAGGCGAAGATCATATGTTTTATGATTTATGTGTTTGTTTTCTCTTTCGAGACGAGCTTAATGATCAGGAATTTGCAGTGAAAAGGAAAGCCATATAGACACTATCACACACTCACCACTATGCGACGCGTTTCGCCGTTGGTTAAGCGGCTCATCAGGCATATTTGTATAATTCGCATATGCTAATTTGTGTATAATTCGCATATGCTAATTTTCAATAAGTTCGCCATCATCCACACCAAATATGCCTGATGAGCCGCTTAACCAACGGCGAAACGCGTCGCATAGTGGTGAGTGTGTGATAGTGTCTATCTGGCTTTCCTTTTCACTGCAAATTCCTGATCATTAAGCTCGTCTCGAAAGAGAAAACAAACACATAATAATACATTTTATTGACAAACTTCGTAAGGATCTTTAAAGATTTGTTGTAAAAAACAGCGAACAGGTGGACGATATTTTCTTTTCAATTTGTTTTTCTTTTTTTTTTGTCAATTTGGCTTGTCATATTGAATTCAATCTTTTTTGTGAACAAAATAAAGAATTATGTTAGTTGCTACGCTTATAACTCAAGAACGGCTTGACAGATTTTGACAATTCAAACAATTTTGTAATGGTATCTTGGCAAAAAATATGTAAAAATATGCCAATAGAAATATATATTTTTTTAATATTTCTTTAATTTATTAAATCTTTCATATATTTCGATGAAACTAACAATAAATTTTCATATGTTACATACTATTATTTTTTATAGGGGGTTGTCAATACAATCACCCTATATTTGTTTCATGCTTAAATTATTAATTACTAGCTGGCCCGGTCCGCGTTGCCGGTACTTTTAGTATTTAATATAAAGTTCACAAATCTGGCTGATAAGGGTCCACAAATATTATTATAAATATTGATGCGACTAAATAGAAATAAATACCTATGGAAAGAGAGCAGAATAATTTCTGAATAGTCAAAGTTAATTACTCTTTTACACCCATTACCATAACACCTCAAATTGTGCATTAGGGACCCCATAAAGTCTATGTTCTTGTTGATAGTAAAAAGTAATGAGGATTAAACAATGCCCGTGTGTTTATCCGCCAATCGGTAAAAACCACTATAGATCGGTGGACCTGGGGACTATACCAAAATCTACCTATCTTGACATTTTTCTGTAAGGTGGGTCTCTACTCACAAAGTATCCTAAATACAGCAAAATCGATTGGGAAATGTGGTCAAGACACTCGAAATAGAGAAGCCAGATGCCAAATAATGGTTAAATCAATAGAAAATCAGGGATACATTCATATAAAGGTTATACCGAAAGGTGACCCTATACTTATAATTTTTTGAAAGGGCATTATCTTCATTCTGAAAACTTAAATTGAAAATTTGAAATCGGCGTATACCCTTAAATATGGCTTATACCAAAAGGTAGACCGACATGACCCATATTTTGTATATATGATTCTACATGTATTGCATCAATGTTTAAACTCTATCGTAAATTGATCGAAGTATGGAGTAAAATATTTGAGGCAATTTTTTATGGTTAGAACTATATTGGGCCGTAACCCACCACCCCTTAAGATTTTGATCTACTA
The DNA here is from genome assembly GCF_030504385.1 of Musca domestica. NCBI lineage: Eukaryota > Metazoa > Arthropoda > Insecta > Diptera > Muscidae > Musca > Musca domestica. The sequence goes on along the minus strand of NW_026712332.1, from coordinate 5,376,464 downwards.
ACCGAATAATTTTTATTTAGAATTTCCCAACCCCCAGATTGGTTTTTCCACAATGTAATTACTCACTATTGCGCATAGTCCCCCATATATCGGTAAGTATATTTTTGAACTTTGAGTTCACATTGAACAGATTATTGGATTGTGAAAAAGTAGGTCCACTTAACATCGTAATCCTCACTAATTTCATTTTCTTCATCTTTCGTTTAGATTTCAAAACAACAAAAATTGTACACTTCCATATAGCACGTAAAATTAAAAAAAAAAAACTATGAAATATTTATCACAAAAATATTTTTTCACATATTTATTGGCTAATGTGAATTTATGGATTGGACTTTATCCTTTTCTGCCAAGGACCATTCCGAACTGGTGTGAATCGTCAAAACCATGGCAGTCGGTTTCCAGATTTAAAAAAAATGCAATGAGTTAGTTTCCCTTCTTTTGGATTCTATCCTTTTCTGCCAAGAGACAATTAAGAACACAACTTTCTTTTATATATATATACTAGCTGGCCCGGTCCGCGTTGCCGGCCCGTAGTTTTTGTCTATTATGTATATATGTCAAAGCATAATCATTCAGAGAGTTCAGAGTTCATAATTGAGGGCTGAATGATTTAAGAATAGCCAAAGTTAATTACGTTTTTAAACCCATTAACACCTTAGATTGTGCACCTTAGATTGTCGTCATAAGTCCCACTAACCATGCTAGTCTGTTTGTCCGCCAAAAGGTGGACTTGAGGGGGTACTATTACATGGAGAAAATTCTAAAATTTGTAGATATGTTGAAATTTTTGTGTAAGATTTTAACCCCCCCCCCCCCCCAAAATACACATTTTTAGCCAAACGCTTTCAAATATGGTAAAGCAGGAGGTAACTTTATATGGGTACTACTCCGAAACATCGACCTACATTGAAAACTTTCTTCTACCCCTTATAATCCAAGATGACAAATAGAGCCCAAATCAAAAATAAAGCAGAACAACATAGCATGTCCAACTGAAAAAAATTTCGCGTGATTTTAATAAGTCAATATAGTTTTATCCACCTCATAATTGAGGGCAGAATGATTTCAGAATAGACAAATATAATTACTATTTTACATCCATTATCGTAAGATAGGAATTAATTTTATTTGCCATTTAAATTGTAAGTTGGAGACTCCATAAGGTCCATATTTTTCATCATAGTATAATTCAATGACGATTCAACAAATATTCGGTCCCGTGCTACTTTCCTATATTTGTAATTTCTTCATGTTTCCACAATTTATTTCATATAGATGTACATCCCAAATCTACGTTCCCAACCAATATTCTCTTGGGGTTACAAATTCAATAGAATACAAAATTGTCTTTTCTGACCACACAATAGATGTGAAGGTGGACTTGGGGATACTCCAATGTGGGGACTTTACTTAAATAAATTCCTATGTGGCAATTATCTGTATGATGGTTCCCTACCCCAGGGTAGCATAAACACAATTTTTTAGCCAAATCAATTGATGAATGTGGTCAAGACCAATATGGACCCTACTCTGAAAATTTCAAATTTTATGCGAAAAGGTTCTCTACCCCCTTAGAAACAAAGATGCCAAATAAGGGCCAAAAATGAAAAAAGTGACCATGACCCCAAAAATAGCTTAAACAAAAGCGATTTAAAGTATCTTGAATGTTTGGGAAGAATTTCTGGAAGGATAGAAATGCTTTTCTTACTAAAAGTCCCATTCCCACCCTTTTATATTGGTTATTTTACTGATTGTACTCCCAAAGAATTTTGCATATTGAGCTCTCATTAGACGGATTATTGTCAGAAGTAGGTCCACGCTTTGAAATGAGCCCCATTAGGCTTTTTGGGTAATTTTTGTTTGTTTAAATGTGTTCACAACTTCCAGCTGAACCACAATGTAGGCCCTGGAGTTGAAAGCTAGATCCCAATTTTAGACATGAAAGATCGCCATTTAACATCATATCGCACCAAGATGCCAGTCCGAAACTGTAGGTCCTGGAGTTGAGAGATAAATGTCAGTTAAATATTTCGCACTTATTTCGTTTGTTTGGTGGCAAATTGTATATAGGGAAAAATTATTCTTTATTTTGTTCACAAATAATCCACTGAATTCAATATGATAATACAAATTGAAAAAAAATTGACAAAAAAAGAATAAAAATTGGAAAAACTTCAACTTGTTCGATGATTTTTTACAGCAAATGTTTAAAGGTCTTTACAAAGTTTGTCAATAGAATGTACTATTATTTTAAAATTAGATTCCATTGAAATTTTTTTTCGATTTTTTCCCGATTAGAGAGTTTTTGCAATGAGATCACTTTTTCGTGATTTTTAGCGATTTTCAAAAAGTAATAATCTTTTAACTTTGGTGTGACCCCGTTAAATTATTTCGATATCATCTATTCCGCTTCGCCACCACATAATTCGGTACTACATCAATTTCAGTTCTCAAGAAATCAAGTCAATAAAAAAAATTGGTATTAATATTCGAATTCAAAAATAAAATATAAAAAACACTACAAATGTACATTAGAAAAAAGTAAGTCAAAATGGGAAAAAAAACATGCAAAATAAAACATTACTATTGTTATAACAAAACGTGGACCGACATAAACCATAAAATTACCTCTATGAGCGATTTAAGGTACCTTGAAGGTTAAGGAAGAAGTAAGTGCTCTAGGTGAAAGCTAGATGCCAATTATTGACAGGAAAGATCGCCATTTAACATCGTATTGTGCACTTACTTACTTTTTTATATCATTCATTCAGAATTCAAAACAATAAAACATGTAATTTCAATATATTATGTCAAATTGAAAAATGTCATGCAAATAAAAAACAAGTTAAAAATATCAGTCTGTTTTGCCGACATATTCATACCCTCAGCCTATGTTTGATTATTTCAATACATTTTTACTTTTGTTTTGATTTTAAAATAGTTAACCCTCTATGGAGTAGGTTCCAAAGAAATGGACCAATATTGTCCATTTCATAACGAACCTAAATAAATATGACATAAATATTGCGACGTGTCAGATCTGGTCCATATTGGTTACTTCCTAGAATAATATTTGAGAATTTTCAAAAAATGAAAAAAATCCATCTTGATACCAGATCTTGGGTTTGTATAAATATGGGCATGTGCGAAATGACAGTTGGACTATTACATCACATTTTATAAGTGTTGTAATTATTCAAAATTTTGAACCTTTGTGGGGGATAGATTGGGCCGATATTGTCCATTTTCGCACCTGACCTAGCACTGTTGCAAATATTTAGATTTGCAAAGTTGGAGCAAAAATATATTTTTTGAAAATTTAGACCTTTTGTGGGGGAGGCACCTAGAGGAGTGGACCGGTGTATTCCATCTTAACACGTTTCTCATTCTGTGCAGAAAATATATTTTCTGAAAAGTTTAAGTTTGGCAACTCTGCTCGCTTACAAGTGTTTTTCTGTGTGTCGATTAACCATCTTAAATATAAATTAATTTTACCGTGTTTTTGTGTCTCTACAAGTGCTAAACAGTGAAATTCCAAAAAATTGAATTTATTTAAATTCCAATTGTGTGAAGTTTTTGCGTTTCATTCAGTTTTTTCCCATTTTTTGTTAAAATTATTATTTTGCGCCTAGTTTACATTCTTCTTTTTGATTTCTATCCTTTGTTGCTTCCATTGTGTTATTTTGTGTTTTGACGTTTGTGGTTAGTTCCCCTTAACATCTTTGTACGTAAACAATTAGCTATTCTTAGCATACTTTTAGGCAGTTACAGTAAATTACGTACCAAACCATTTCCAAAATTACACTATTTCCTTAGTTATTCTAATTAATAAAAAAAAATATTAATAATAATTCTTTTTTACTTGTGTTCATTACCCTATTGTTGATATTTAATACTCTCATTATGGCTTGCTCAAATAACGATTGTGCTGTTAGAGACATCAGTGAGCGCTTAATATCTTGCTTTATTTGCGATAAATTTTGGCATCTTAAATGCGCTGGCTTCAACGGTAGACAGTTTGATTTTATTACAGACAAGGCTAAAGGTCTGCGTTGGTCTTGTTTTGAATGTAGAGATTTACAAGTTGATTATCATTGCCTATTTAAAGAAACTAAGGCTGAAATTGAAAAGTTAAAGAAAAGCTTTAATTTAACATTTAAAAAAATTGAAAAATTGGTCAGCAGGTTTGAATTTTCTGATGACTCTCCTAAAAGAAAAAAGACTTTAGTGGATGCAAACAATCTTGGCCCAAATACCTTGGGTCTTGATAACTTAATAAGTTTAAATTCTCCAATATCGCCATTTCCCCCTCCTAATAATAATCCATCAATCGATAACGGCAAAGGCATAGACCCAACATCTAATGCTTCCACTTCGACTTCAAGCATTAACTCTTCAAAAGGCGAAAAAGCTAAACCACCTGCAGTAGTCGTGCAGGCTCCAACTATAACTCCTACAAACTCTTCCGCGGTTGTAAATGGCGTTGATCCCTCCACTTCTAACACTCTTATCGTTGTAGAACGGCGTAAAACAGTATTTGTATCTAGACTTCATCCTGATACTTCCACTGACAACATTCGCAGCTATATAAAATCAAATCTAAACGATGTAACTGATCTAGATTTAAACATCTTTAAATTTCGTTCCTCTCAAAAGCGTGATATTTCGTCATTCAAAATAACTGTTCCCCCCAAATTATTTAACATTATTGTTAGTAGTTCATTCTGGCCCAAAGATACCTTGGTAAAAGAATTTTTGTTCAGAGAACGCTCTACTAGATCTGTGAATACCTTACCAGCGTCAAAAAACTAATTGATGTCTGTGGGATCCTCTACCAAAATGTTAGAGGATTAAATACTAAACTGAGAAACGTATTCCTTAAAAGCTTCTTTTGTGAATTTAAAATAATCGCTTTTACTGAAACATGGTTAAAATCGGATGTTCTTGACACTGAGGTGTTCTCTGATAATTATCAAGTTTATAGAAAGGATCGAGTAATGAAAAAAGGAGGAGGCGTTTTGATAGCAGTTCATAATTCGATTCCTTCTGAAATGATTGATGTCTCAGCTGACCCCTGTAGTGAATTTGTCTGCGCTAAACTAAATTTCACAGGTAATACCGTATTCTTAACTTGTTCTTATATTGCTCTTAATTCTGGCCTTGAAATTTATATAAACCATGCTAGTCTAATTTCTAAAGTTTCTTCTTTACTAACGGATAATTCTTCGTTAATATGTATGGGCGACTTTAACCTTCCTGGTGTTTCTTGGATCTCAGGTGAGAATATTGTAGATTATGTTCCCTCGTCATACCCAATTGGTTTTGATGCCTTTTGGGATATTATATTTGAATCCTGCTTGTACGAAATTAATGATATTTTAAATATCAAAGACAGATTATTGGATTTAGTCTTCTCTTCGTCGTTGAATATTTCGATTTCCAGAGTCTCTCCCTTTGTACTTCCTGAGGACAGCTATCATCCGACGCTGTTGATAAATCTCAAATTAAAGACATCTTCACCTAAATTTTTATCTACTAATGCTTTAATTAAAAGGCGTAACTTTGGAAAAACAAACCTTATTGAACTTCGCACTCTTCTATCAAACACTATATGGCGTATAAGTGACGACATTGACTCCAGTGTCTCAACATTCTACGAGCAACTTAATTCCGCTTTATCTAATTCGGTACCTACTGTTAAGCAAACTATAGACCAGGGTCCCGCTTGGTTTACGCCTGCACTGAGACGTTTGCGCAATTTAAAAAGTAGATTGTTCAAAAAATTTAAAAAATCGAATACGGCATTGAACTATTCAAAGTATTCTTCTGCAAGGCATAAATACAACTCTGAAAATTCCAAATGTTATTCTCAACATTTAATAAAAATGAGACAGAAATTGTTGCATAATCCCAAAAACTTTTTCAAATTTGTAAATTCTAAAAAGAAAGCACAAAAATTTCCAAGTCGTATGAAATTTGGTAGTATTGAATCTAGTGATAACTTAGATATTGCTAATTTATTTGCCGATTTTTTTCAATCATCTTATACGTCGAACACTTTTAACGGTGTTTATAACTACAATATCGAGAAACTAAACTATTTTCCTCGTATTATCCTAACAGAAGATTAATTTTTTTCTGGGTTAAAAGCATTACGTTCTTCGTTCTCCCCTGGTCCTGATGGCGTTCCAACGTTTATTCTAAAATCTTGTGCTGATGTGCTTCACGTGCCGCTCACTAAAATTTTTAATTTTTCCCTAATGAAAGGTTATTTTCCATGTTACTGGAGGTCGAGCTTTGTCATTCCTCTTCATAAATCAGGAAATAGGAGTTTAGTCGATAATTATAGATGTATCGCTAAATTAAGCGCTATTCCCAAACTCTTCGAACTTTTAGTTTCGCGTAGGATATCTCACTACCTAAAATCTATAATTTCACCTTTTCAACATGGATTCATGAAAGGTAGATCTACAATAACTAATCTCTTAGAATTTGTTTGTCATGTACATAGCGGTTTTGTTAGTAAACAGCAGACTGATGTAATTTATACGGATTTTAGCAAAGCTTTTGATACGGTAGTGCACAAGTTATTGCTCCTTAAATTAGATCTAATGGGTTTCCCAACATCACTGTTAAACTGGATATCCTCCTATTTAGAATGTCGCACCCAAAAGGTTCTCTTTAATGATACATCTTCGAAAAATATTTATGTTTCATCTGGTGTACCGCAGGGAAGTCACTTGGGTCCACTACTATTTGTTTTTTACCTGAATGATCTTCCGAAAATTATTCGTTTTTCTAAAATTCTGATGTACGCTGATGATGTGAAACTGTTTCTTCACATTAACTCACTTAACGATGCAATTTCATTACAATATGATTTAGACACCTTCGTAAATTGGTGTAGTGCGAATGGTATGTCTCTTAATCTAAAAAAATTCAAAAAATTGTCGCTATTTCGAAATCAGCCATTACTATCTAACTATTATATTGGCTCTTATAAATTGGATAATGTTGAATCTTTCGTTGATTTGGGCGTAATCTGAGATCCTAAGCTACGGTTTCATTTACACATTGATTCTTGTGTTAATAAAGCTAAATCTTTACTAGGCTTTATCAAAAGAGTTTAATGACCCTTACGTAACCAAAAGATTGTTTGTTAGTCTAGTTCGTCCAGTATTAGAATATGGTTGTATATTATGGAGTCCATTTTATAAATATTATTCTGATAAAATTGAATCCGTACAAATTCAGTTTTTAATTTTCGCTTTGCGTGGTTTATATTGGAACCCCTCTGAACTTCTTCCGCCATACGAGAGTCGTTTAATGTTAATCGATCTTCCATCTCTTGAAAAAAGACGTTTTATGTTAAGAGCATTATTTATCATAAAATTATTACGTGGATTGATTGATTCCCCTTTTCTCACTGGTGAAAAAAACTATAATGTTCTCTTTCGTAGAACTCGCAATTTTAAACCGTTAAAATTGTCCATAGCAAGAAGAAATTATGAACTTAATAGCCCACTGAGATCACTTTGTGTAATTTATAACAGTTTATGTAACACTATTTGCTTATATAGTCCCTTGAACACAATAAAAAATTGTATTCTGCATATGTAATTTTTGTTGTGCTATGTCTATGCTAATATTTTGTTTATGTAACCTTATATTTATGTCTTCTTAACTCTATAAGCTCATTTTTACGGCATATTATCTACAACTCCCTCCGCGGAACCAGTAGAACTTCGCCTTTGAGCACCAGTTGTACATGTTATATAATGTTTGTTTTACTTCATCAAGCTGCTTGATCATCTGGCATCTGATCTACAATCCCTATGCGGAACAGTAGACGTGGCCAATGCGCAGTGCTTGTAGATTGTTGCTTTGTAAATTTATGTTTACTAATCTGTGTGTGACTTTTAAAATGTCTTTTGTATTTTAACCACTGGCTGATGTAGTTTCTGTAGCCGGTGTAAAACCATTGCTAACCCGTCTTGGTCCGGACTTTGGTGTGTACGCGCTCTCTACGTTATAGGGAGGTTGCCCCCTCGGTCGGCAGGGGCGGGTGTGAGAGGCGTGGGATCGAACGATAAAAAAAAAAAAAAATTCAACATTTTGTGGGGGAGGTACTAGAAGGAATGGGCCGATATTGCTCGATCTAAGTTTGACAAAAATATTACGGTATACCATGTTTGGACCAAATCGAATACTCCTTTCGAGAGTTATCGTGCGCACCGGCCAGAAAGACAGACGGACGGACGGACATCGCTAAATCGACTCCAAATATCCTGAAACGGATTTGGTCCAATTTGCGTCAGTGCTAGGTCAGGTGTGAAAATGGACAATATCAGTCCACTCCATCAAGTAACTCCCCCACAAAAGGTCAAAACCCAAAATCTGGTGTTAAAATGGAATATATCGGTCCACTACTTCTGGTACGTCCCCCACAAAGGCGCAAAATTTTGAATATCCATGGAGCTTATAAAAAGCGAAATTATCATCCGATTCCATTCAATACTACGTCATCTCAATCTCAATAGCTCCGTCAACACAAGATCTTTTTTAAAGATGGTAGTGATCGGACAATTTCTTTGCTTCCTGCCCACAAGATTTTGAAAAACAAAACGCTCAAAGAAAGCGAAATTTAGCATTGAACACTCTTCAAATTTCAATACTTTTATCTATCATAACTTGCGAAACAAGTCAGCGATTCTTTACAACTTCCTATATCTAAACATATATCTCTATGCCAGAAACCTGAAATGAATATGGAATTTATGATTTTCCATAAATTGGATATAAAAGTTCGATTTTCTCGATATTGCCCATACCAATATTTTTATATGTATTAGATAAAGCATGAACATGGAATACTTCGGTCGACTATATCTGGTACCTCACGCACATTTTCTAAAAATTATCATATATGTCATGTAAAGTGAAGGAAGTTACCAATATAGTCCAAATCCGATACGACGCAATATTTATATCATACTTATTTAGATCGAAATCGTCAATATTGGCCCATTCCTTCGGAACCTACTCTGTAAGGGGTTATACATTTCAATAATTTTAACAGAAGTCAAAATATTTTTAAATAATCGTACATTGGCTGAGGGTATACATCTGTTGGCAAACCGACAGATACTTTTTAACTTATTTTTTGTAAAATTTAGGGCTTAACACATTACGTATATATTGCCAATCCATATATCATCGTGTTGATGCATTACTGAATATTGCGTGACATGCACAAAGACAGACCAACACCTCAAGCAACAACTTTACAGCTTTACCACCTTTAATAACGCTTCTTTCATACCAGAACAAAGCAAACTTTAAGGAAGAGTTTCAACATCCCGGCCTAGACAGAGATAAAAGCATAGATATTTGATGTAATTAGACGTGTGTCCATTCACATCACAACAGCATAAGGTAGGGCATTTAACAATTATTACCTTCAAAGAGATATATTTAATTAGTCTATTCGTGTTTTATTAAAATCCTGACAAAATGTTGAATGTCGTTTTAGTGAATCATTTGAAATTCAAAATGGTGACACAGGAAGCCTGTACTAGCCACACGCTCATCTTCGCCCTCTTTTTCTCTAACAATACAAATGTGCAAGGCAAGGGCAGCCGCGTGTTTTTAAAACATTTCACAAATAACGTGTACTTCATTTAAACCCCCGGGTCGCAATGTGTAACCTTTTAATCTACGACTCGACAGTATGGTTTCCTTACTCTTCCCTTCAAATTTACCAAAATATTCCTGACAGCTTTGTCGTGGAAAAAGACACACACAATATAACAACGTTTTAAAGTAAGCGGACAACCCTTTTTCTTTTTCTGTTTAGTTCATGCCCACCCCGGTGGTCATTCGACAGAAACGGGTTTTGTATATAGGGGCGCTTACCTTAATGTACAATTGGTGTATGTAGACATGCACTATATATTTTCGTAAACACATGCAAATTGAAACGGTCATACGTGTACACAAAAATGTACATATGAGTTACATGCATTTGTTGTACAATTAAAAATCAAAATTATTTTTAGTTTTCGACATTACCAATGACAACAGATCACCAACTTGACCGCAGTTCTAAATGTTTCAGATCTCATGTACAAAACAGTAACTGATGTCAGAAATTTCCTAATTCACCTTGTAACATTCATTTTTTTTATAAAATGAATAGAAGACTTTTTCTTCATAGGGGTTTTCATTTGGCATTGCTTTTCTTCTGTACGCCCCTACCCACTGGGTGAAAACATGAATTCACAGTAATGTTGCCGAGATTCGTTGAATGAATTTCCATTTGGAAGAATTTCATTTTTTTTTAATTGTGCTGTGATTTTAGGCGGTTGCTTTGAAGGTGAGGATCATGGAACAATTACATCAAGGTAATGTCAGTTCATATATATCCAACTCTGCGTTTTCTGCAATTTAACTTGTCTAATCTAGCTTGATTAAAAACAGGTTCCCATATCTGATTACTCTATATTGGGCAAGTGTACCAGTAGTCGGCACTTTTAGGATTCTCACGTTTTAAATCGCTCACCATTCTGAGTGGAACTTTTCAATTATTACAAAGTTAATTTATTCAGTTTCGAAATTTTGTATAGTTTTTGCAATAATAAATAAAGTTTTAATAACTTGTTATTAAATATCATAAATTTGTAGTTTTATTAAAACAATGCTTTTTTGCAAGTAGTCGGCATCACTCGCCAATTGTCGGTATGGCATGTTCCAACAGTCGGCATACCAGTTTTTTTGCAAGCATAATTAATAATAATAATAAATTAATTCATTAAAATATATTATTTTTGTTTAGTTAAACTGATTCGACGTCTTTATTGTACTTTTCTTAAGAATATGGATTGTTGAGGACCTTCACAGACAAAAATTTAATTTTTATTAGAATAAATCATCTTTTCTTAGCGAAATTGTACACAAAGATAGCTTACAATATATTTGAAGTAAACAAAATACATTTAGTTACAATAGTTTCATTTATTTGGGCTTAAAAATAAAAAGTGCCGACTACTGGGACATGCCGAACTTATTCACACTTACCCTACAACGGATCTACGAATAAAGGTGTAACTTTAGAAATATTATAAACGTATTATTGATCAAGTCTACCTTCTAAATCTTATGATGGCATGGAATTTACGTATTTTGGTAATACGGACACGCAAAACATGTTACCAAATTGAGTATGTATGTTCTGCATATTTAAAATCTCAAAAATTCAGTTGTGAGAAAAACCATGGTACAATAAGGAGGAAGAACAGCTTCGTAAAACTACAGAAATACAGCCCTGAGGCTATGCCCGCTTTCTGTCAGACTCATTCAAAATTATATGAGTATACAACAAGTTGTTTTCTTGTTTTGAATATTTTATTCATTTTAAAACGTGTTAAAGAGCGCGAAAAATAAATGAATTACCTGGATTTTCTCGCAAAAATATGACCCAAACTTTTCAATATTTCAATTTAATCGCTAAACTGTTTAATAGCTTTAATGCGCGAGGCGTAATGTACATGTCTTCCAATTATTGATTATACCCTACAACACTATGTGTTGGGGGTATTATAAGTTTGATTGGGCCAGAATTTATGTAACACCTCGAAATATTGATTTCCCATATAGGAAAGTATATATGGATCTTCCTAGCTCGCCGAGCTGAGTCGATCTAGCTATGTATGTCCGTCCGTCCGTCTGTCCGTCTGTCCGTCTGTCCATGTTAATTTGTAATCACTCTACAGGTCGCAATTATGGTCCGATCTTCACGAAATTTAAAATGGAGGTGGGGCTTGGGTCAGAATAGAACCCTATTTCTTTTGGTGATGATCGCATACTATTTAGGGGTTGAAATGGACCAACAACTGAAAAAATTCCTGATTTTGCACTTGCTCTACAGGTCGCAATTATAGACCAATCGACGCGGAATTTCGCATGTAGCTAGAGTTTAGGGCTGGCAAGAAGCCTACCCATTTGGGTGGTCATCGGATAATATTTAGCGGGTAAAATAGACCATATCTTTTTTGTTGAAAAAATTCAAAATTTTTCATTAGACCGCGAATATTTTAAATCCCGGCGAATTCACAATTCCATGACAAGGTTACTTCTGATCTTTACATTGATGTTAACATCCAACAAAACGGATATATAGCAAAATATGTGCGATATATATGTTTATTAAAGAAGATATGCTTAAAAAATATCTTATATATCGAGAACGGCTGAACTGATTTCGACAGTTCTCATTAATTCAGAATGGCCTATTGGCAGGAAAGAAACAACGTCTAAAAAATCGCATAAAAATATCTCTCTAAAGATGAAAATATTGATTTTGTAAAATTTTCTCATATTTCTTCCATTTTGTCATATTTTTGTCATATTTTCATTTTGAATTAAACATTTGGTAATATTTCTACAGCTAACAAAACTGAGTAGTTAGGATATCAGGATATCATATACAGATCGCATTTATGGCCCGATCCTTACGAAATTTTGCATGGAGATAAGATGAGGGTCAGAATAAAAGCCTATTCTTTTTGGAGATGATCGCCATATATTTAGGGGTTGAAATGGACCAAAAAACTGCAAAATTATCAGCAGGTCGTAATTATGGGGGTTACCGGACATTGCAAAAGCCAAGCAGTTTTGGATGGCCATCCAAAAATATTCAATGTGTGAAGGAGTTTTCCAACTTTTGTAGACAAAATAGGAAAATGTCCATTCTAGTGACTTATTTGGAGAATTCACAAATACAGGAAAGATGCACTTCTGACTATTTCGTTAACGCTGATTTCGTTGAAGAATATAGTCAAATGTCTGTATCTCATATAGATGCGTTTTAGTCAAAAAACAATAATAAATGTTAATCTTTTGCCACTTCTGAGAGATTATAGGTCTTTGGGAAATATTGGTTCCAGATCTAGGAAGACCATTTAAGTGCATCTACCAATAAATTGGAAATGAGCAAATTAGTTTAAGTTGCTATTATTTGAACATTAGAGAACGAAACATGATGGTTTTCTTTTATTATTTGTCACAATATCTTGTGGAATTCTTTCGAGTATCTCGCCTATATAAACTGTATCGTTTATTATAGTGTTGTAGGGTATTCAACGGTCGGCCCCGCTCGACTGTAGCCTTTGCTTACTTGTTTTGAAAATATATTTTTTAATTTTTCAAAACAATAAATACATACACAAAATTGGCAGAAGTCGAGTACACTTAAAAAATTGTAGTCAGCTGATAGCTACCTACCTTACCTTTTTATTGTATCATGAGAAAAACGTATTTTACATTATCTATTAAATTTTTAATTCCCGAATAAAACGGATTAGTTCAGCAAATGTAATGTGACTACATAGACAATTATTTGCAAAGAGGTCATCGGGTGTCAGTACTTGATTTCATTCCTTCTGATTGCACATTTTTTAAGTAATTAAGAGCTTCATAAAGTCAAAATATGTTCTGTTCCTGAACTTGCAAGAAACTTAGCTTTGCCATTTTTATACCCTCCACAATACATAGTGTAAGGGTATATTAAGTTCGTCATTCCGTTTATAACTAATCGAAATAATCATTTTAGACATAACAAAGTATATATATTCTTGATCAACGTGAAATTCTAAGACGTCTCTCTGTCCGCCCGTCCGTCTGTTGTAATCACGCTATAGTCAAAATGAATAATGATAGGATAATAATGAATCGGTCCACGATATCGTATAACCCTCATACAACATTACCTCCCGATATTCGGAATTTTGATGATTTCAGGCATATTTTTCAATGGAATTGTCTGAAAATCCACACAAGGAGTTATATCTGAGTACTTTACCACTATATCCACTATATTATATATAGCCCCCATACAACATATCTTCGGTATTTTGATGATTTTAGCTATATTTTTCACTGATTTTTTCAAGTTTCGTATTTCAATATTGTAGTTGCTTATGACAAAAATTGCCTATGCAGGTCCAGGTCTTCGTATAACCAAATTTTTGGCGAATGTTATTTTTTTGAAATTTCCAAATTCGTTCCAAAGTTCGGTCCGGCCGTACTTACTGCTTTCTTACTTGTTATATCCTCCACCATTCTATGGAGGGTATATTAACTTTGTCTTTCCGTTTGTAACTCCTCGATATATTCATAATAGACCCTACAAAGTGTATATATTCTGGATCAGCGTAAAATTCTAAGACGATCTAGCGGCGTCCGTCTCTCAGTTGTAATCATGCTATCTTTCGAACGAATTGAGATAGAAGGCTAAAATTTGGCATTTACCAGTAGGCAGTTTAAGTTCGTAAATGGGCTATGTCGGTTCACGTTTTCGTATAGCCCCCATATAACAGTACCTCCCGATATTCGGGATTTTCATGAATTTAACGACATTATTTACCGGAATTATGCAAAATGTATTAAAAGTTCGGCCCGGCGAACTTAGCTGCTTTTTTACTTGTTTCGATATCATAAAGGAATAAGTTTTCATAGTAAAAATTTACACATATTTGCAGTTCTGGAACAAAGCAATACACTTTTGGTAATTTACGTCGAACTCCAGGTAAAAAGACTGTAACTGCTTGAGTTCTCAAGATGTCAGAGTGGAAAGTTGATAGAAAGATAAAGTAAAATTGAAAAGTCAACCTTGTGCAATGTAAACATATGCATTTAACAACATTTTTATGTTAAAATGTGTATTAATTTCTCCATAGTGTATAGAGAGTTTATCTTTTTGAGTTTATCAATTTTCAATTTTGACAGAAGTTATTTATTTCATTTTTTTTTTTGTTTCTTGACAACATAGTTGTAAGAAGGTAACATAATTTCAATTTAATTTATCTGTTATGTACTTTCGATGTCCGATTTAGGTACATATAAATCTATTGAAACTTTTTGACAACGAGATGTTGTCAAATTAAAACGAACAATAATAAAAATATATATGTTTTTATACCCTACACCACAAGGTGGTCACGGTATTGTCTTTGTGCATTTGTTTGTAACAGGCAAAAGGAAGCGAGATAGACCCATAGTTCCTTTTGATTATCTGCATAGAATCACTTTCTGAGTTGATTTATGCATGTCAGTCCGTCCGTCCGTCCGTCTGTCCATGTATTCTTGTGAACAAAATGCAGGTCGCATTTACTATCCGATTGAGATAAAATTTTGCAAACAACATTTGTTTGGCCCAAGGACGAACCCTATTGAAATTGGAGATAATCGGTAAAAATTTAGATATAGCTCCCATATATATCTTCGTCCGATTTGCCTTTTATTGTGCACCAAACGTGTAATATCAGCCCGAATAGTATGGAATTTTGCACATACAACCAAATTAGGCCTGAATAAGTATGCCAAATTTTATCGAAATCGGTTCAGATATAGCTATAGCTCCCATATATATTGTTCATCCGATTTGTTATTTTTGTCCTCCGCAGCCGTAATATGCACTCTGTAACAACAATATTTGGGGAAATATATCAAATGCAGCTCAGAAATACCTTTGCTAAATTTTATCGAGATCGGTTCAGGTGTAGCTATAGCTCCCATACATAACTTCGTCCGATTTACCATTTATTGTGCACCAAACGTCTAATATTTTTCCAAAAGGGATGGAATTTGGCACATACGACCGAATTTAGTCTAGAAGGTAGTATGCCAAATTTGGTGAAGATCGGTTCAGATATAGTTATAGCTCCCATATATATTGTTCATCCGATTTATTGTATTTGTTACCCACAGCCGTAATATGCAATCCGTAACAACGATATTCAGGGAAATATATCAAATACAGCTCAGAAAAAATCAAAATTTGTTTCTTTACTTTTCTTTCGTCGTTACTTTTTTCATGTTTTATAAATCAACTCAAAAAAATTATAAGAATCACATTTTTATTTCAAAAAGTTAAAAAGCTTATGTGTGTCCTGGATTCGTGGATATGTGAAGAGAAGGAGCTCATAGTTGAACTTATTAAATTACAACAAATGCATTGATCACATCATGAAAATTAATGTTATAGCCTTCTTATAATATGTCCGTTCGTTTACTTTCCCAGTAGCATGTACTCAACAAGAAGTTACTAAAAACAATACGATTTTCAATTGTCCATTTTCGCACATGACCTAGCATTGACAAAAATATTGCGATTTGCATAATTTGCACAAAATCGAGTGATCCGTTCTTTTTCTATTGGGACACCCTTTGATCGACTCCAAATGTTCTAAAACGGATTTGGTCCAAAGAGACTTGGTCTTAAAACCGTCATTTCGATGAGGCACGTTTTTTATGATTTATAATAAAATAAAACTTGACTAAGTTTGCAAAAAGATACCGTTTGCAACAAATACCTATTATTCATGCTTATCCAATTGATATGGGCTCACGGATACACGATTTTTGCTGGATTTCACACCTAAATAAACAGAATAGTCCATCATCCGCTCTTAAAGTATTTATTTTTAATCTTTTTATACGTACTCCTTATCCATTGTTATTAATAAAAAATAACTCTTTTCCGCGAAAAAAAATTGGTTAAAATGGTTTGTTTTTTTTTTTTACAAAACAACTGATTCAAGAACAGTTGACGTTACTGGATAGTTCCTACTGGAGAAACTTTACCACTAAGAATTAAATACCAAATTGTCTCCCTCATTTCACTCTCACTTACTGGACTTTTGGCTAAACGTAGAGCTTCCAGTAATAAATTTGTTCGGTTAAAAACGTCGACTGCGTACGTCGAACTTTAGGTAACAATGTAAAATACAAAGGTTATAAAATTGAAACAATATCTCTTAATATGAACATGAACTATTTCACCACCTCAATTGTAATACACTCCTTCATTCAGAGTTAATTTCAGCTAATGGGCCGTGTGAACTGAACAGTAGTTTAGCTCGTAGAACTCTCTTTTCACGTGGTTTGTTTACGTGGTGGCTGCCCAACTCGGTGGAGTTGCGTCTGTAGTTCTGAGGAATTTCTGCTGCGACTATTTCGCCTGTTATTTGAAAAGGAATATTATTAACCGCATCGAATGTTATACATATATCTTGTGTGGCAATGCGTCTATGGACAACAAAACCTACTACTAGTCGTGCAATTATGAGATATGCACCTGTGTGGAAAATTGTAATCACAATATTTCTCATTTAACGTTTTTATAGAACCTTGTGAAAAACTAATTCGCTTTGAAATTATTTTTGGTTTGATTGGTTGGTTTCTAAACTTGTTCCAAAGTCAAAATTGCCAGATTGAAGCCAATATTTCGACAATGGCATAAAACTGTAAATTCTACACTAATGGAAGCGTTATAGAGTTACCTAAAATTCGACGTAGCGCACACAAATATTCAACTTCCCCACTGTGGTAAATTTTTTTATACCTACCTGCTACCCAAATACGCTAGGTCCATGTCTTATCACCCACAAACAATTAACTTTGTAAAAATTGATAATTATCAACATTCACCCAATTGTTTGTATTCTTTATAAATGAATACCATATTTTCAACACACCAAAAAAATAAATTTTCAATTGTCAAAGCTGAAATCATTCAACTGAAATTGTGTACACCCGACGTATTTGGGTAGGAATAGTATGATATGCATGTGTTTTACTTGTGTGGTGAAATTCGTCGATCGAGTACGTCGTATTTTAAAACACCTCAACTGCTTGACGAATTTTGTTCGGAAATAAGAGAAGCCAACTACTGAAAAAAATTGCCAAAACCAAGTTGAATAATACTCGTTGCAACTCTATTGTTGACTCTAGAAGTAAGTGGAGAATAACTCGCGATCTAGGCGCCTTCCCCCTCTTTATACAATCAAAGACTTTGAGACCGTAAGGATTATAGGCCCACTGCCCTTCTCAACGTACTCCAATGTCTCACACTTTACTTTTCTTGCAGTCATACTTGTTCATCCGACTGGCACAAGTGTGCAAATGATGGCTCGAACTACTTAAGTATAAACCTTAATAGTATAGACCAACTAAAGAAAGTTTGTCTGATTGGTTCCAGCCAAATAGTTTGCACTCCAATGCTAGTAAAAACTAATTATGTTAGATATGGAAATATTGGTACATCGCGAGAAGATATACTTAACTTCAAGTACAAAAAACTTGTTGTATTGAACATTTCTCTCAGTTTGTTATTCCATATTAAAATAGCGTTGCACAATTTTTCGCTCCCTCCTATATATTGTCTCCCTCCACCTTACAAAGATGGGTATGTTATTTTTATACCCTCCACCATACTATGGAGGGTATATTAACTTTGTCATTCCGTTTGTAACTCCTCGAAATACTCATGTCAGACCCAACAAAGTATATATATTCTTGATCAGCGTATATATATGTCTGTCTGTTGTAATCACCCTATCTTTCGAAAGAATTGAGATAGAAGGCTAAAATTTTGTACACATGTTTATTTTTTCAGTAGGCAGGTTAAGTTCGTAAATGGGCCATGTAGGTCCACGTTTTCATATAGCCCCCATATAACGGTACCTCCGGATATTCGGTATTTTGATGATTCTAGCGACATTATTCACCGGAATTGTTTAAAATTTGGTATTTGAAGTTTGCAATAGATACTACAGCCTAAGACAGAAAAATGTCTGTGCAGGTCCACGTCTTCGTATAGCCCCCATATAACGGTACCTCCCTATATTCGGTATTTTGCTGATTTTAGCGTCATTATTCATCGGAATTGTTTCAAATGGTGGAGGGTATTCAAATTTCGGCCCGGCCGAACTTACTGCTTTTTATACCCTACACCACATTTGTTTGTAACAGGCAAAAGGAAACGAGATAGACCCATAGTTTATTTTGATGATCTGCATAGAATCACTTTCTGAGTTGATTTATGCATGTCAGTCAGTCTGTCCGTCCGTCCGTCTGTCCATGTATTCTTGTGATCAAAATGCAGGTCGCATTTATTATCCGATTGAGATGAAATTTTGCAAATAACATTTGTTTGGCCCAAGGACGAACCCTTTTGAAATTGGAGATAATCGGTAAAAATTTAGATATAGCTCCCAAATATATCTTCGTCCGATTTGCCTTTTATTGTGCACCAAACGTGTAATATCAGCCCGAATAGTATGGAATTTTGCACATACAGCCAAATTAGGCCTGAATTCTATCGAAATCGATTCAGATATAGCTATAGCTCCCATATATATTGTTCATCCGATTTGTTATTTTTGTCCTCCGCAGCCATAATATGCACTCTGTAGCAACAATATTTGGGTAAATATATCAAATGCAGCTCAGAAATACCTTTGCTAAATTTTATCGAGATCGGTTCAGATTTGGATATAGCTCCCATATATAACTTCGTCCGATTTACCATTTATTGTGCACCAAACGTCTAATATTTGTCCAAATGGGGTGGAATTTGGCACATACGACCGAATTTAGTCTAGAAGGTAGTATGCCAAATTTGGTGAAGATCGGTTCAGATATAGCTATAGCTCCCATATATACTGTTCATCTGATATGTTATATTTGTTACCCACAGCCGTAATATGCACTCCGTAACAACGATATTCAGGGAAATATATCAAATACAGCTCAGAAATATCTTTGCCAAATTTTATCGAGATCGGTTCAGATTTGGATGTGCCCATATATATTTTTATCCGATTTCAAATTAATTTCGCACCAAATGGGCAATACAAGTCCGAATTTAAAAGATACAAATGCTTCGGCATATTTAGTCCTTTGAATTTTAAATTATAATTATAATCATAGCGTGTATGATTGAATTCTCCCATGAAAACTTTTAATTATTAAGTGGAGCTCAACTAAATTAGCAAAGTGGTGTAGGGTATCATAAAATCGGCCCCTCCCGACTTTAGGACTTTCTTTACTGGTTTACTTGTTATCATTCCGTTTGTAACATCTCTAAATATTCGTCGTAGAGCCCATAAAGTGTATAATCATGATCAGCATAACATTCAAAGTCGATTTAACGACATCCGTCTGTATGTTGAAATTCCGACACAGACCATAAGACAATTTGTATTTTATCTAGGATGGTTGGTACTGAAAATGAGATATATCGGTCCACGTTTTTGTATAGCCCCCATATCACGGTACCTCCCAATATTAGGTAGTTTGATAATTTTTGCCACATTTTTCCACGGATTTTTAAACAAATTGGTATTTGCAGGGTCATAATGGATTCTAGCCCCGGAGGCGACACATTGTATGCAACGTCAACGTCAACGTTTCCATTTAAGTATGAAATTGTCTATAGAGGTTCTCGTTTTTGTTTGACCTCATCCACTTTATGTTTTTTTGAAATCTTTAACAGCATTATCCAAATGATCTTACTGGTATTTGTAGTTTAAAGTGGAACACGTTTGAATTTAGATACTTTTATACAAAAATGTTTTATTTACCCAATGGTGGAGGTTATTAAAAGTTCGGCCCGGCAGAACATAATGTTTCTTACTTGTTATTATTTGAGATTTTTATTTACTTCGAACAATAGAAAAAATAAACTTTTGTTAATATTTTAATTTTGAATAACAACATTTTTATTGTATGTATTAATTTTTAATAGACGTTAGTAATTATAATTACATAAATTGAACTATAATTTATATAGGGAATTATCAACGAATATTTACAGGTGTTACAAACGGAGTGGCAAATTTAATATACCCTCCAGGGTTGACAAACAACAGAGGCATTTTAATAATAGACCAAAATTATGTATGGTCATCTTGTGGAAACATATTTATTATTTATTTGTAAATCTTCTTTAAAAACATATAGTTTTCAAAATTAAAAATTTAAATATCCTCCTCGATAATACGCACACAACACATGGTACAATGAATAGAGGGTATGTCACCCATAACTAAATGATGGATTTATTGAATAGACTTTGGCACCAGTGACGACTTACAAAACTGCATCCTAACCCTTTATTTTTACATCACCATGCATGACATAGGAAGCAGGGAGATGGCAGGGTTGGTGCCGGATCCCCTCCGAAATGGCGTTCATGTCTGTCAGCAAACTCTTTGTACGTCCATTTTTATACCCTCCACAATATTATGTCGTATCTGAAGTTCACAATGTGACAGAAAATTGCCTATGCTGGTCCAGGTCCGATATAACGGTACCTCCCTATATACGATATTTTAATGATTTTAGCTACATTATTCACCATTTATTTTAAGTTTCGAATTTGAATATGGTAATGGCTTATGAGAATGCCTACGTAGGTCTACGTCGTATAGACCCCAATATAACGACCATATTCGGTATTTTGAAAATTTCCAAATTTGTTCCAAATGGTGGAGGGTAATCAAAGTTTGTGTGGCCAAACTTACCGCTTTTACAGCTTACAGCGATCTTAGGAATTGAAGTCAGTCGTACTCTCTTTATGCAACCCGTATTAGTAACTTTTACCCATAAATTTTAAAGGAATAATTCATAATTATCTCACTTATAATAAAAGGACACGTAGTTGTCATTACTAGTAATGCTGAAGGGGCACACACACACACCTACCAAATTTTTGCTGTGCATAGCTATTTAGAGACAGTATAAGCCGTAAACCCCATTTAAGAGTAATGTAAACAAACTATCTTCTGCATTACCAGTAAGTTAAAAATAATAGAATGTGTTTACAAAGCAAAATACTGTGCTTTTCTCAACGAAGCAAAAATAATAAAAAGCGATGCGTTGTTAATGGAATATTTTTAGAACCCCTTGATGCTCGCAGCAGTGACACAGTATGAAGAGTGTGTAACAATAAATCATAAGGTTGAACTTTCAATACCAGCAGCAGAAAACAAACAGACAAATTTTGAATCCACGTTCAAACCACCTTGTTTGGGCTTGCGTCAAATGCCATTGGTTAGGTAGTTTGGCGTTTTGCTGGGTGCCAAACAATTCTATATTTTTATTTGTATGACTTATGATGTCAAATATCAACAAAATGTTCATTAAAATGAAAACTGATCTTTAATCTTTGTTGTTGCAAAATGGCCAGGCTTATCCCTTTTATTGTTGTTTTTATAAAAACAACGTTTGTTTATTAGTGGAGAACGATGGTAATGTTTACCAGGGGGTAAGGCAGGTTTTGTTGGGGAAGCCGCAAAATGCGACTTCCCCTTACTTTATTCAAATTAGAACTGAAATAATATTATCTTACAAAAATTAACTTAAGGTAAATGAAGAATAAAGTGAGCGTGGGAAAACTCTTAGTAAGCATAATGCACGCTTACTATCTCGGAGCAGTGCGGACAACATACCTCAATAAAGTGAGGGTGTAAAGTTACATACTGAATGTATTGTAACTTGAGTAAAAGCATACTATTAGTTGGATACAGAAGGTATGCCAACTTGGACAAATATGTAAACCAGTATGATACGTTGTCATACGGAAGGTATGGCAACATGGATGAATCAAACACACTACACCTCCCTTTTTAACAAAGAATAATCAACGGTTTAAGTTGATTATTCTTAGTTGAGTTTAATTCGTATAATTTTATAATTCATGAATTTTATTCACATAAATTTACAATTAACAGTCAGTGCTGGCATTATTTAAATTTAGTTCTGGTTTATTTTAAAATTACGTTTAATGTTTACAAGTTACTCATATTTGTTTTTTTTTTTTTGTATAAAGACTAATGCTTACATATATATTTAACTTTACTTATTTAATACGGTTACAATTTTTGTTCTATAATATATGTTGTAGTAAATAAAAATTATTACATGAGAATAACGAAAAATAGCAAAAAAATTTTTTTTGAACTTAAACGATATCTATAAAATATAATTTATGATTTGTAAAACTCAAATATAATTTTATAAAATTTTGTTGTGGGATCTTAAATTTTAATATAAGTGATTTAATATGTTTTTTTTTTTTCATTATTTTACATATATACATATTTTTTTATTAATTAATAGATGTATTCTTATATATTAGTTTACTAAGTCGAATTGAAAAGTTAAATGATCTAAAGTAGATTTAGATTATTGCTATATATGTATGTTTATATATTATTACTATGTATTACTATATATATGTATGTTTTTATATTATTACTATGTATTACTATATATATGTATGTTTTTATATTATTACTATGTATTACTATATATATTTTCATAGGTACTGGCCAGTTATCTATGTTTTATGTAAGTTTTATAATTTATTGTATGTATATGCTAAATTTATATATACGTATATTTTAGAGGCAGAGTTATATTTAAAAGGCAGTTAAAAAAAAACAATATTTTCAATATTTTTGTTCTTAATTCAAGTTATTGCTTAATGCATTGAACAATTTTAAACGGTTTTTATGTACTTCAATACTTTTTCTGTCCGACGATGACAGCGTGCAATTCCCATTAGAATCTATATTTTCGACAGAATAGGGGCCTTTGAATAATTGTTCCAATTTATGGCCGCCATTATTCTCTACTAGTACTAAATCTCCTATTTGTACGTGTAAAGGATTAGCCGTTTTGTCATATTGTAATTTATTGGAGAATTTTGATTGAGTAATCATTTTGGCAGCTCGTTGTCTTGCCATTTGGAGTCTGTACTTCACTTCTTTTTCATAAGAGTCAACATTATAAAGTGGATCTACAGTGTTAAAACCAATAGAATCAATGATATTTGGAATTTTGCCGAAAACCAATTCATACGGACAATAACCATGGATTGTTGATGGAGTAGTATTAAAACAGTATGTAAAATATTTAAGCCATTCGTCCCAATCCGTTCGTTCTAATGACACATAAGAACGAATATATTCATTAAATGTCCTATGTGACCTTTCTATGGATCCAACTGTTTGATGGTGGTATGCTGTTGAGGGAGCATGTTTCACATCCAACATATTAAAAAGTTCCAGCAGGGTCTGGTTTTTATACTCAGTTCCTCTGTCAGTTAAAACTTTTCTCATTGGTCCATATGTAAGTACAAAGTTTTCAAATATTGCCGTAGCTATTGTTTTTGCCGTTTTATCGGGTACTGGTATAGTTACCAGGTACTTGGTGAGATCACATATTATTGTTACTGCGTATTCGTTACCGCTGTTTGACTTAATAAATGGGCCTATTGTATCAATAACGAGAATATCAAAGGCACTTGCTGGCGTTTCCGTTATACACCTAGGTTCTTTCGTCCTTTTAAGGGACTTGTTCTCTTGGCATTTACTGCAATTTTTAACATAGTTTTTGATGTCTTTAGACATTCCTTTCCAACGATATTTATTGCGGAGTTTTTCTGACATTCTTTTGATGCCAGGGTGACCTCCGTATAATGGGTCATTATGATACGTTTGTAGGAGTTTTCTTTTCTGCTCGTCAGCAGATATTTTCTCTAATTTTGGCGTTAACGCTATTGTTAGTTTCTTTAATAACTGGTTCGCACAGTTTTTGAAATCATTGATTCGAATCATATTGAATAAATCCTCATTTAATGAGAGTTGCAACTTGAATATTCCCTTATTACCGGTTATTTTTTCCAACCTAGGAATGAATTGACTTAGATCAAAGCTTCCATTAGTAATAAGGTCATCAATCTTTACATTTTCTAAAGTTTTTCTCCCGTATTTAAGGATACACTTTGGAGTTGTACCAGAGAGAAAAAACTTTAGGCGAACACTTTTCTTTACCTCCTTTGCATTTAGTGGTTCGTAGACCCTAGGAATGTCTGACACGCTTGTTAATTTTTTGTCTTTTTGTGTTTGTTCTTTCTTTCTTTTGGTCGTTAAACCTTATCAAGACCGTTTCCGACTGAAGCAGCCCTGATATAATATTTTCGCAATGTCTTTTATGCAACTGGTAAAGAGTTACCAGTAGTTGCGCGGCTAGTTAAGCGATAATTATAATAAGGTAAATAGTAGGATGCTCAACCTTAAGCACAATGTCATTTACTACATTGGCATTCGGTTTGTCTATTTTAGATTCTGAGCCACCCATTGTTTAACAATGTAAAACCAAGCTGATAAAGATTTTATAGATTTGATGATATTTATGTTTGAGTTGAATTTGTCTGAATGTAATTAATCAATTCAAGTATCCCCGATTATATGTTATCAAATTCGGAGGCACCGCCAAAAATATTGCATGTAAACAAAAACAGAATGGAAACAATAAATATTTAAATGTTGTTTTTTTTTTATATAGTTTGCCTTTGTTGTCGTGGTATATATTATATAAATATAAGTGTTTTGTTTTAATTATTTGCATTTAATAATGTATAGGGGTTGTTGTTGCAGTTTTTTGGTTAATGCTAGAACTAAAATCTGTATTGCTGTTGTGTTAAGTTAATATTTAACAATAATAATTTTAAGGGGACATTATTTTTCTGCTAGTGTGGGTGGTCGATATTATCCTTGTTGCACTTCTTAAAAACAAAAGGGGGTTACCTGTTATTGTAGTTGCTTGTTTGTTTTGTTTATTTTCTTAGACATAGATTTTCACATCGTTGGTGTATTTCTTCGAGAACTCGACAGGCATCCCACAATACAGCATTTGCGAATTTCTGGCATTATGGTATTTGTTTGTAAAAATTATCTGCAATATATGGAATATGAAGACGAACGCTTTCCTTTTCTCTACTTTTTCACTGTTCTTCCTTCGCCAATTTCATCCTTTCTTCTGCTTTTTTTTGGATTAATTTCTTTTTGGATTAATTTCTTTCTCTTTGGATTAATTTCTTTCTCGATGAGAGGCAGGAGATTGCGAGAGTGAAAGTGCACAGCTCCTTTTTGTTCTCTTTTAACTTTTCATTCATTACTGGTTTCTGCACATACGTGTATTCGGAAATCTCAAGACCCCGTTTGTTTATGTGGTGTTTCGCTGATAGTTGTTGTTCACAATAGAGAATGTCAGAATCAGTCACATGCAGCTTTTGTTTTATTATGTCAATGTTTTTCTTTTTTTTGTTTGTTGTATTAAAAAAATTATATTTTAACCTTGTATTGGTTTTTGCTTCCATTTTTAAGTTATTTTTTAAATGGCATATTACGATTTTTTGTGGATTTTTTAAAGTTGTTTATTTTGTGTTTGAATTTACTTTTTTTTCAATTTTTTATCTTGTTTCAACTAGCAAAAAAAATCGTTTTTTTTTTTTCTTATTTTTTCCTTGTGTTGTTTTTAGGTTTTTTTTTTTTCTCGTTGTTTTTTGAAGATTTTTTTATGTTTTGTTTGATATTATCTGAGCAAAGTTTTCTTCTGCTTTCTCATATTCAAATGATTCATTTTTTTTTCTTTTCTTTTTTGGCATTCATCTTTTTGTAAATCATTTTTTTTTTGGTTTGTTTGTTTGAATTTCACATATAGTTGTTGTTGTTGTTAAATCCTTTTTCGATTGATACTTAAACAAGGATCATTAATCAAATCAATTGTTTCTTTGTCTTTTTTTAGCAAACCCGAGGCATTTTTCTTTCTTTTTTCTATTTATAATTTACGAGCTGGCACGGTCTGTGTTGCTGGTCCATAGTTTAAGCGTTTAATATATATGGATTATCCGAAATCACATTATACACGGTGCACCACTTTTGTAGATTTTAAAGTTTTTTTTTTTGTTTGGCAGGATCGCCATGAAATGAAAACTCTTTTGGTTTTGTTGGGGAAGCCGCAAAATGCGACTTCCCCTTACTTTATTCAAATTAGAACTGAAATAATATTATCTTACAAAAATTAACTTAAGGTAAATGAAGAATAAAGTGAGCGTGGGAAAACTCTTAGTAAGCATAATGCACGCTTACTATCTCGGAGCAGTGCGGACAACATACCTCAATAAAGTGAGGGTGTAAAGTTACATACTGAATGTATTGTAACTTGAGTAAAAGCATACTATTAGTTGGATACAGAAGGTATGCCAACTTGGACAAATATGTAAACCAGTATGATACGTTGTCATACGGAAGGTATGGCAACATGGATGAATCAAACACACTACAATACCTAGGTTTCGGAAAGAGCCACCAATCCTCATCAGTTCCCTTGTTTTTTGTCTGGGATATTCTCCCCAGAAGTTATTTTAAAAATAACTTCTATGACAAAAAACATTTTTACCCAAGTGACGAGATCGTAAGCTCAATAGAAGAGGAACCAAAGAATTAAATAAAACTAAAATTCTTTTGGAAAGTCTTCTAAATCTTACAACCGCACTTATAAACATTTACATCTTTCTCCACTTGTTATGCTTTCGTTCAACCTGAACGAAGAAGCATAACCATGTAAGTTGGTTTTGTCTGTTACAACAAAAACCCCTGACCATTTTGCAACAACAAAATACGACGGTATCCCGAACAAATAAGCCACACTGTTCTGATCTTTAATCGTTGCCTATGTATGGCAATTCTGACAGTACAATCTCAAATGTATGCTACTTTGTGGCAATGCATACAAGAATGTAAAAAACAAAATCTAGGATAACGGATTGTTGCGTTATATTTTCAAAAGTATGTCACTTGCGTACATGTTTGTCGAATTCCACAGAAGCAGAAAGGTATCAGAATTAATTGCGTGATGTACCTTCTTCGTAAAAAATTTAATTTTTCCCAGTATTCATTTCCCTGCCTACTATAACGGGTATTTTAACTTTGTTATTCATCTTTTAGCTCCTCGAAATACTCACGTTAGACCCCTCAAAGAACATGTATTCTTGATCAGCGTGATATCCATAAGAACATGTATTCTTATTCTGCTAATATCCATCGAACGAGTTAGATAGATAGCTAAATTATTCACACGTATGTATTTTGTCTGTAGGAAGGCCAATTTAAGTCAATTTTCTAACAAAATTGTTAAATATGTTCTACCTTCCTGTATACTACTAGACTTAACTTTATACAAAAGTTTTCATATATTGTCTTTTTTACTTTCTATTTATTTTCGTACAAAAGAAAAAGTCATTCCCTACTGTTCCAGAGGAACTTATCTTACTGGAAAAGTGGAAAGACATACTCTGCAGCTTTTAAGTGTTTAACTGTGCTTCTTCTTAATAGAGATTTTGCATCTGCGGTTTCTTTCTACTTGGAATTAGAGATGATTTACAATTTGTATTGTATCAGACCTTCCTCACAATTTATTTTTTAAAAACGTATTGGAAAACTGAAGCGTCTTAATATTTATGCTTTATGTTTAAACTTTAAACTTTTGTATCTGAGGTACTCTCAATTCTATCAAATAACGTCTATATTTTCTAACATGTTAAAGTATTCTAATACTTGCCACTAACATTATTCGGTTTTCCAATTTCGCATTCGAATCTACTCGCTCCACTCTCTTTACTAACTCATTTTTCCTTACCGTCATTAAAATGAGCTCTGCTACTGCTATTGTTGTACCAACAGCAGTCACCTCATGGACTTTTTTGTCCGCCTATGTATGGGGATGACATTTTTGTGACTCGGTGTTGGGCGACTTGAAATGGAATTGGTAGATAATGAATGAGAAAACGTTAAAATAATTCACAAACATACATCTGCTCATGCTACATTTCTACATTTCAAATTCGCCATGTGAGTTAGCCGGTGTGTGCCCTTTATCAACGGGCCTAACAAATAAAAAAATTTGTGAGGTAAGCAGCCGAATGGACTCTTACCGTTCCATCCGTACTTCTAATTGCGGAAGACATCCACGTCGTGCATATGAAACTTTTGCTTTCCGGCAAAGTTTGTACTGCCTGTTTTTGTGTCGTCCTATACTTTACGCATGTTTGTATGAACAGCAATCTGACTGTGAAATACCACATTCCATATAAAGACAAATATGTGTATGTGTGTTACATCAAATGTATGATTCGCCATCTTGAAATTCGTATTCACAAATTTACACCCACTGGTCAGGGTGGACAGTCAATGTAGCCGACAAACTACTGAATCTAAGGCTTGTATGTCAAAGCCAGATTCACTGCACATACACACCACCAACGAGGGAAAGTTCAACCCTTTAAATAAATTGGAAGAAAAGGAAACGAAATGTTTGCTACTCGTCCACTGCACTGTGGTCAAAACTAACGAAAATAAATCGGAAATAAAAAATTTCCAATCCATTGATAAAATACGTCGACCCAATATTGAAATTATACAAAAAGAAAAAAAAAATAATATTAGAAGTTATAGAAAAATTAGGGTGAATTTACATGGTGACACGGTAAGACTGTCTGCGGTCTTCTTTTGTTGTCAAAACGCAATGTTGTATTTAAAAATATGCAATAAATAGTTCTATTTATACATACTTTAACAATTTTAAAATGTAGATTTTGTGAAACATATTTTTTAATGTTTTTACATATTTTTATAGATTATGTTTATAGGTGCGGTTGTAACATTTAGAATATTTTCCAAAAGAATTTTAGTTTTATGTAATTCTTTGGTTCCTCTTCTATTGGACTTCGTTCTCGTCAGTGGGGAGAATATCCCAAAAAAAAAAAAACAAGGGAACTGATGAGGATTGTTCGAGGACTGATCGTTCACCACTAATAGACAATAAAAACAACAGAAATGGGATTAAGCCTGACAATTTTGCAACAAGATTTCACGTTACCTCAATATGGATTCTATGATTTTTGATTAAAATGTTTTTGTAAATCAAAGAAAAATAAAAAATTAATAAACACCTGTGTCCTACGTTCGATGTCCTATGAAGTTTCCGTATTAGTATGTGTTATGAAGGTTTCGTAAATTCTAAATAGAAATAAACATTTACAGCAAACAATTTCTAGCATTATAGAATATTTCCAATCAAATGGGCTGTAGTTTTGAATTCGTCGTATTTCAAAGGACAGCTTAACCTTACCCCTCCTATATGTCCACCACCATGGGATGGAATATATTTATTTGTCAGCAGTTTGTAACACCACAATCTTCTTCGGAGACCAGAGCACAAAATTCGACGTCAATTGAACTATTTAAGAAAGATCTTTGCTCTGTGCGCAGATGTAAACACAGAAGTATAGTGTGTACAGACGTATACATACTTCTTACGGTGATATATATTCAAGAAGACACATCGATGCCCGTTTAGGTTTTGCCCTCATATAATTCCAATAGCGCACACTCGTCCTCCTGCATATCTCAGCAACAATATCCGATGGCTTATTCATTCGTATTCTATTGAGTGAAATCTTTTCCGGCAATAATTTTATATATTATATAAGGCACAACCCCTATAACGGCGCCTGCTAATTTAACGTATTTTAAAAGATCGAGAGCGAATTTCCAGCCGAATCAGTATTTAACAGTTTCAGAATTTCAGGCCATGCAAATTCACGTTTACCTCTTGACATTCGGCACTTCACTTGTCCCAATTTCTAACCCGAATAGGTTACAATTCAGCGTTGTGGACTTTTATCGTAAGGAAATTTGCCATGCGGAAATGAACGTCCACTTATTGATATATGCTGTATAAAGCTGTGCTGGTATATTTAGAATACCAGCGTATTGTATACTAATTTAATTATCTTCTCTCTTACAATCAGAGTTCAAAAACAAACAAGTAAGCAAAGGCCATAGTCGCGCGAGGCCGACCATGTGATACCCTACAACACTACAATATGTTAGAACCCCCTTTATGTCCAAATCCATTTTGGAAGATTTTGCTTTTGACATTATGTCACGGAGCACTGCCCAGATATTACCCTTAGCATTTTGGCCAGGGACATTTGTCCAATATTTACGCACTTCGTTGTGCTGTTAGTTGTTGTGCTCCATGTTACAGCTAAATAGAATCCAATGGTCATCCAAAATGCTAGAATTCTTCCCTGTCCTTAACTCTATTCTCTTGCAAAATTCCCTGTTGATTGGTTTGAATTGTGTGATCAGGAAAATGTTTCTGTTTCTGGTTCATTGGAACCCCCAATTTTTTCAGTTGTTGGTCCATTTCAACCACTAAATATTATGCGATCATCTCCAAAAGAAATAGGGTTCTATTCTGGCCCTATATAAAAATACTACAAATTCAATTTTAAAGTCAAATTGAAAGAATTTCATGCAATATAAAAATATTACAAAACTAATAATATTTAAACGCTATTTTTTCAGTTTTATATTATATACAAGCTGAACCCGGTGCGCTTCGCTACCCCTTTTGCTTTTATATGCATTCAACATCTTATATACAACTATTTTGTGGTTTTTAATAAAAATAAAACAAATTCAAGAATTTTAAAAACGTATTTGTTGTAATGCTTTGGGATATACAATGTTTTTTTTTTTTTCATTTAAAAGCGTAAATAAACAAATCAATAGGTTTACCCTCACGGGAACATACCAGGTACAGCTAGCCATGAGATTTATTAATTTTAATAGCAAATGTTGTACGCTTCTCAATATTATAAAATTGAATGGAATTTTTGATGCTATTAGAAGGATTATAGGTAGCAATATTTATGAACCCACATACTTCCCCGTAATAATCGTATCCTCAATTTAATTGTTGTATAGTTTTTATACCCTACACCACATAGTGGTAAGGGTATTATGTCTTTGTGCATTTGTTTGTAACATGGAGAAGGAAACGAGATAGACCCATAGTTACTTTTGAGAACCTTCATAGAATCACTTTCTGAGTGGATTTATGCATGTCAGTCCGTCTGTCCGTCCGTCCATCTGTCCATGTATTCTTGTGAACAAAATGCAGGTCGCATTTATTATCCGATTGAGATGAAATTTTCCAAACAATATTTTTTTAGCCCAAGGACGAACCCTATTGAAATTGGTGAGAATCGGATCAAATTTAGATATAGCTCCCATATATCTTCATCCGATTTCGGGTTAATTGACCACCAAATGGCCAATATCAGCCCAAATGGCCCGAATTTTGGCACATGTGACCGAGATTAGCCTAAAGCAAATACAACAAATTTGGAGAAAATCGGTTCAGAAACAGCTATAGCTCCGATTCGGGTTAAATGTGCACCAAATGTCCACTATCAGTCCAAATTACCTGAATTTTGGCACACCCAACCGAGTTCGGCCTAGAAGCAAGTATATCAAATTTGGAGAAAATCGGTTCAGATATAGCTATAGCTCCCATATATATCTTTCATCCGATTTGGTGTTTAAGCCTCTCACATTCGTAATATGCACTCCACAAGAATGATATTTGGTACCAGATATAAGATACAGCCCAGAAATAGCTTTTTGTAATTTTATCGAAATCGGTTCAGATTTGGATATAGCTCCCATATATATCTTCATCCGATTTCGGGTTAGTTGTGCACCAAATGATCGATATAAGTCTAAATGGACTGAATTTTAGTACATCGGACCAAATTCAGCCTAGAAGCAAGTATATCAAATTTAGTGAAAATCGGTTCAGATATAGATATAGCAACCATATATATGTTTCATCCGATTTAGAGTTTTAGTCCCATACATTCGCAATATTCACTCCACAACCGCGATATTTGGTACCAGGTATTAGATGGAGCACAGGAATAGCTGTTTTAAATTTTATCGAAATCGGTTCAGATTTGGATATAGCTCCCATATATATCTTCATCCGATTTCGGGTTAAATGTGCACTAAATGGTAATACGCTAATACGTAAAATTTGGAGAAACCCGGTTCAGAGATAGCTATAGTTCGTAAAATGCACGATAGAATTAGATAGATTTTGATTTTGTACCAAATATCTCATAGAGCTCTGAAATGCCCTGTATAAACCTTTTTACGAGAGCTCTACTAAATATGCATAGTGGTGTAGGGTATCATATAGTCGGCCCCGCCCGACTTTTGAGCTTTTCTTACTGGTTTTTAATGTTAGCCTTGTAACAAGAAAAGGCGTGGTGGGTCTTTGTTCCTTAATTAAATAATATACGAATCTGAAGCGTTTCAATATATAAAGCTTAATCAAATCTGAACCGATTTCAATATAATTTGACAAATGGATGTTCGTTTCATTGAAATTGGGGATACATAGCGTGCTTGGTGCATCAAATACATGAAATCGGCCGAAAATGTATTTGGGAGCTATATCGAAATCTGAACCGATTTCAATATAATTTGGCAAATTTACTTTTGTTCCAAATTCCCTACATATACTAAATTTGGAGACTGCATCAATCATTAGATATGTGCATATAAAAAATGCATTTTTGGAGGTTCTGATGCTATATATCCGATTCCGATTCTGTGTTTAATTTCGTGGTGGAAAAAGTCGACAAATCACTCGGATTTTTTTTATCCTGAACCAGAGTTGAATTTTACTGCCACATGCATACTTTCGATTATTTTCGTCACTGTTTAGCACTTTTATAACCGCCATTAAATGTGTCGTCAGAAGAATTTTAGACCTTTCAATACCTTTAGTTTATGTTACATATTTTTTGAAGCATAATAAATCATAGATCTGACTTATGTATGCGGCACAATTTTTATTATAAGTAAGTAAAGACTCCATAGTAATTTCTAAAAGAAATAAATATGTATGGCAAAAATTATAATAGATGTTCACCTATAGTCGGTTTTTGATATTTTGAATAGTCTGACCATATTTTTCTGCCATGGGTTTTAATTTGAGTGTTAAAAACCAATATGATATAAAACATCTATAATAGCCCCATGGAAGACTCAGCGCTGTTTATACCCTACACCACAAGGTGGTCAGGGTATTATGTCTTTGTGCATTTGTTTGTAACAGGCAAAAGCAAACGAGATAGACCCATAGTTCCTTTTGATGATCTGCATAGAATCACATTCTGAGTCGATTTATGCATGTCCGTCCGTCGGTCCGTCTGTCCATGTATTTTTGTAAACAAAGTAAAGTTCGCATTTATTGCCCTATCCAGATGCAATTTTGCACAAATCATTTGTTTGGCCCAAGGACGAACCCTATTGGAGAAATTGGAGATAATCGGTCAAAATTTAGATATAGCTTCATATATATCTTCGTCCGTTTTGCCTTTTATTGTGCACCAAACGTGTAATATCAATCCGAATAGTATGGAATTTTGCACGTAGGATCAGATTGGACCTGAAAATAAGTTTGCTAAATTTGATCGAAATCGGTTCAGATATAGCCATAGCTCCCATATATATTGTTCATCCGATTTGTTATTTTTGTCCTCCTCAGCCGTCATATGCACTCTGTGACTACAATATTTGGGGAATATATCAAATACAGCTCAGAAATACATTTGCTAAATTTTATCGAGATCGGTTCAGATTTGGATATAGCTTCCATATATAACTTCGTCCGATTTACCTTTGATTGTGCACCAAACGTCTAATATAAAATCGATGAAATTGATGAAATTTGGCACTTACGACCGAATTGAGTCTAGAAGCTAGTATGTCAAATTTGGTGAAGATCGGTTCAGATATAGCTATAGCTCCCATATATACAGTTCATCCGATTTGTCACAATTGTTACCCACAGCCGTAATATGCACTCCGTAACAACGATATTCAGGGAAATATAGAAATATCAGAAATATATTTGCCAAATTTTATCGAGATCGGTTTCGATTTGGATATAGCTCCATTATATATTTTTATCCGATTTCAAATTAATTGTGCACCAAATGGGCAATACAAGTCCGAATTTAAAAGATACAAATGCTTCGGCATATTTAGTCCTTTGAACTTTAAACTTTTAATTATTATGCGCAGCTCTACTAAATTAGCCCGTCCGACTTCAACACTTTCTTTACTGGTTTTGGTATTGTAAAGAGCTTAGCACCATTTTCCATTCAAATGAGCTGTAATTTGGAATTTTTATTTCCAACGCTAAGAATACTATGCTGCGTGGTATTTAGTTTTGTCCACCTCATAATTGAGGGCAGAATGAAAATAATTCAATGACGACTGAACAAATGTTCTGCCCCGTGTTACTTTTTAATACTCGTATTTTTTCACGTTTCTGCCACAAATTCCGATTGAATGAGTCCCAGTTTGACAATTCGGAGTTTATTTCATATAGACGTACATCCAAAATCTGTTTGTTCTTTTCTGAAAACACATTTGGTCGTGAAAGTGGACTTGGAGGTATACTAATATGGCGACTATATTTAAATAAATGCCTATGTGGACAATTATCTGTAAGATGGTTCTCTACCCCAGGGTAGCATAAGTACCAAAATGGGCCCTACTCCGAAAATTGCAAATTTTATGCGAAGAGGTTTTCTACCCCCTTAGGGCCAAGGCCCCAAAAATAGCTTAAATCATACGATGCTTATATAAATATGAAATCGGTTGGTACCTTTATCCGCGAGTTATGATCGATAGCATGACCTGCAAATGCGAGTTAAGGTATCTTGAATGTTCCTGAAGAATTTCTGGAAGGATAGAAATTCTTTTCGTACTAAAAGTCCCATTCGCTCTACTATTTTGCACCCTTTATATACGGTATTTTGCTGATTGCACTTTCAACGAATTTTGCATTTTGAGCTCCCATTGGACGGATTAATGTCATATAAAAAAATTAGTTCCACGCTTTGAAATGAGCCCCATTAGGCTTTGCCGGTCATTTTAATACCCTACACCATACTATGGAGGGTATATTAACTTTGTCATTCCGTTTGTAACTCCTCGAAATACTCATATAAGACCCAACAAAGTATATATATTCCTGATCAGCGTAAGATTCTACGTCGATTTAGCGATGTCCGTCTGTCTGTCTTTCCGTCGAATTGAGATAGAAGGTTAAAATTTTGCACACATGTTTATTTTGCCAGTAGGCAGGTAAAGTTTGTCAATGGGCCATATAAGTCCATGTTTTCATATAGCCCCCATATAACGGTACCTCCCGATATTCGGCATTTTGATGATTTTAGCGATATTATTCGCCGGTATTGTTTCAAATTTGGTATTTGAAGTTCGAAATGGATACTGCAGCCTAAGAGCGAAAATTGTCTGTGCAGGTCCACGTCTTCGTATAGCCCCCTTATAACGGTACCTCCCTATATTCTGTATTTTGATTATTTTAGCGACACTATCCATCGGAATCGTTTCAAATTTGGTATTTGAAGTTCGAAATGGATACTTAAGTTATGACAGAAAATTGTCTGTGCAGGTCCACGTTTTGATATAGCCCCATATAACGGTACATTCCGATATTCGGTATTTAGATGATTTTAGCAACATTATTCACCGGAATTGTTTCAAATTTGGTATGTGAAGCACGAAATGGATACTACAGCCTAAGACATAAAATTGTCTGTGCAGGTCCACGTTTTAATATAGCCCCCATTTAGTGGCACCTCCCTATATTCGGTATTTTGATGATTTTAGCGACATTACTCACCGGAGTAGTTTTAAATTTCGTATTTAAAGTTCGTAGTAGGAACTACAGTCTGTGACAGAAAATTGTCTATGCAAGTCCATGTCTTCGTATAGGCCCTATATATCAGTACCTCCTTATATTCGGCATTTTGACGATTTTAGGTACAATACGCACCGACAGAGAATTGTCTATGCAGACCCAGGTCTTCGTATAGCTCCGATATAACGATACCTCCTTATATGAGGTATTTTGATGATTTTAGCTACATCATTCACCGTTTATTTAGTTTCGAATTTGAATATGGTAATGGCTTATGACAAACAAAGCCTGTATATGTCCCAATATAACGGCTGTATTCGGTATTTCGGTAAAATGCTAACAGCTTTTTTAACGGATTTTATTTTTTGAAAATGTTCAAATTCATGCCAAAGTGTTGGAGGGTTTGACTGTGTTGGCATCTTCCAGCTGAAGCACGATGCAGGCACTGGAGCTGAAAGATAGATGTCAGTTAACATCGTATTTCGCACTTATTTCATTTTTATGGTGAAACATTTTATATAGTGTAAGTATTATTCTTTATTTTGTTCATAAAAAAATCTACTGAATTCAATATGATAAGCCAAATTTAAAAAAAATGACAAAGAAAAATAATAAATTGAAAAAATCTTCAACTTCTTCGCTGATTTCTTACAGCAAATTGTTAAAGATCCTTACAAACCATGGGTAATAAACATATTGTGATACCTGTAATTTGAAGACAATCGCCCTCTTAAGTCACATTTTATAAAAGTTAGAATTACTTGATGGAGTGGGCCGATATTGCCAATTTTCTCAACTGATTTAGCACTAATGCAATTAGTATAATGGAGCAAATTTGGACTATCCTTTCTCTTTCTGTGCAGTATGATATATATCCGAACTTGATCTAAGTTTGATAATAATATTACGATGTACCAAGTTTGGACCAAATTCGATACTCCCTTTGAGAGTTATCGTGCGTACCAGCAAGACAGACAAGCGGACGGATGGACATCGCTAGATCTACTCCAAATATCCTGAAACGGAATTTGTCCAAAAACACCTAGGATCTATACCCAATATTTGGCCTTATCAAATGATATATAGCCTCTCTAGCCATATGGCTGAGGGTATAAAAACATTAAATTCGGGCGTGCAGAACTTTTAATACCCTCCACCATTGGGTAATAAAAGAACAATTTTGTATAAAAGTATCATAATTCAAACGTGTTCCACTTTAAACTACAAACAACCATAAAGTAGGGGCCATACCAATACAGAAACACATCTAGACATTATTATACCACAAGGATTGTTATCTATTGCGAGTCTTAAATACCAAATTTGAAACAATATGGTGGGTACACGTGAATAGGATTATCATGTGATAGAACTCAATACGAACTACAAATGCCAATTATTGAACAAATTCGTAAGAAAAATGTGACTAAAACCTTTAAAATACCGATTATTAGGAGGTAGCGTCATATGAGAGCCATCGAGTTATCTATATGTACAATGTTCCGCCACCGGAGCTGGAACCCATTACTAACTTTAAATACGACTTTTTGGACAAATCTGTGAAAAATGTTGCGAAAATCAACAAAAAAAACCGAATATCGAGAGGTACCGAAAGCGTGGACCGATATATCTCATTTTCAATACCAAACATCCATAACATACACAATAAAAATTGTTGTGCCGAGTTTTGAAGCTCTACGTCAAAAATTGTGGGCTGCATCGTTATTTCAACAGACAGGCAGACAGACGGACATAGTTAAATCGGCTTAAGATTTTATGCTGATTATGAATATATATACTTTATGGGGTCTACGACGAATATTTAGGGCTGTTACAAATAGAATGACACAGTTAATATACCCTACTTTTCAAGGTGGAGGGTATAAAACGGGCCAGCTAGTAAACTATAACTACACTACTTTTTTATAAAAAAACTCATTAAAATAAAAAAAAAAAAAAACTTGTCGATTTAACCACATCCGTCCGTATATCAGTTAATAGAAATATCTCACTAAAAATGAAACACGTCGTACCCCATGTAAGAGTACAGCCGATGTAAGGATTTGGAGTTTGGTGCTTAGTCTTAAAGCGAATTTTCCTTACATTGAACGTCTATACAGGTCCACAATATATAAAGATATCTTCCGATAATCGGTTTTGATGGTTTTTGTTATATCTTCCGATGCAACTGTTTCAAAGTGTTTCTATAGAAAATTATCTATACAGGACTACGTTTTTGTATGGACATATGTAAAATCAGGCAAACA
The DNA here is from genome assembly GCF_030504385.1 of Musca domestica. Lineage (NCBI taxonomy): Eukaryota > Metazoa > Arthropoda > Insecta > Diptera > Muscidae > Musca > Musca domestica. Next base: position 5,337,906 of record NW_026712332.1, on the reverse strand, counting down.
ATATATATAAGTGCTATAGCTCTATCTTAACCGACTTGTATTAACCTTGTCATTGATTCTATGCTGATTTCAGTCATTTTGCTCATATACTTAATCCGATTTTAGGAAAGAACATTTGGAGTCGATCAAGTGGTGTCCGTCCGCTAGTTTGTCTGCATATCCGGCTGGCTTGTGTGCACGATAACTCTCGAAGGGAGTATCCGATTTTCTCCTTGGTATATCATAACGTTTATATCAAAGAAAGATCCAAATTTTCAAAGAAAATAATCTAATGTATTAGTACTAGATCAGGTGTACAAAATTTGACAACATCGGTCCCCCATTCTAGTATTCTATATTCAATTTCTGAGCACATTATCGATTGTAAGCTTCACGAGTATTATCCTTTAAAGCATAAATTATCTCTGGCATGTCGGCATAATACCTATCTTTGATGATAAAGTAATAGTTTAACGGTGGCAAACCGCAGCTCCGAGTTGACCAACCGACATCAGCTATGTGGCTGATTTTGCGATCTTCAAAAACAGGGGGCAAAACCCCAAGTGTAGCTTCGGCTGTGTGGCATGTAGCGCCGTCCTCTTGAAAACAAATGTTGACAATATCCGCCTCCTCAATTTTATAACAGAAATTCATTCAACAAGGCCCAATAACGAAAAGGCCACTCACTGCACATTTTCGAAAAAAAAATGATGTGACTCGTTTTGGGTGCATCGGATTTTCAATGTATGTGTGCGAGTTTTATGTGCCCCAGATGCGACAACTTTGCTTGTTTATATACGGAGCCGTTGATGTTTCTCTTCTTCCAAAATCCGTATACAATTATCGCACACTTTATGTAACATTACAATGTTCTTCAAAGAATTGTCGCAATATCTTGGCATTTGGTATTAAAAGAAGGAAGTAGAGTCAATAGGATGAGATGGCTTTGGAAATGTGCACTAACTGGAACTAAATTTCGTACAATTTGGTTTTGGGTTAACGGATGGAGCTGGTTTTAAATATTGCTATTGTGGTCTCTTCTGGTGGGTAGCGTTAAAATAAAGAGGTGATTTTGCAAATTCGTACTACTAGTATACGAAAAGTACTAAATTATACTTGATTTGGTATTGAGTGAACGGATAGTGCTAGAAATTCGAAAATTGGTAAATATTACTATTTGTAGTTGAGATATTATGCTGCTTTTGAAAATATGTAAAAAAACTAAGAAAATTACTACTACTAAATTTTGTATTTGGGGAAGGTATACAGTCTATATATGGTATTAGGATTACTTAATTACATAAATGGTATTAGGTAATGGTATTGAACTGATGTACAAATTCAATAATTAAAAATCGTTGGGCAACTTTCGAAACAGCTTAATCGACATAGAATTCTACACTGATTAAGAATATATAACATACTAGCTGGCCCAGTCCACGTTGCCGGCTCGTACTTCAAATCTTTAATGTATATTTTTTAAAGCATTATATATCACAGATCTGACGTATGTAAGCAGCACAATTTTTATTATAAGTAATGACTTCATAGTAATTTCTAAATAAAAAAAATAAATATTCATGGCAAAAATTATAATAGATGTTCGGTTTAAGATATATTGAATAGTCCGATCTTATTTTTCAGCCAAAGGCTTTAATTTGAGTGTGGGAATGCTATATGATATAGAACATCTATAATAGCCCCATGTGACAACTCAGCTCAATTTTTGGTGTTGTAAAGAGCCTTGCAACATTTTCCATTCAAATGAGCTGTTACTTGGAATTTGTATATCCAACGTCATAGTATAATTATTACAGGTAACAGCAAGTCCCAGGTGATTTGACTCTATAGTAATACTAGTGTCAAACTCGATAGGACGTTTTGTGATTTAATTCCATTTCTTGATATACAATAGGTATTCCCTTTTTTGATATAAAATTTCACTGCAGGGTGCAGCAGTGTGAACATATTTTTTGCCTAATAATAGAAAAAAAAAACAAAACGCCAAAGGCGATGATTCGGAAACTTTTTTGCGGTTAAGGAACAGCGACACCACGTTTTATAATATAGTCGTATATTTCATGTATCCTAAAATTGCAAAATATAGAATGCTTTATGTATGTATGCTGTTTGATTTCAACTTGAAAGTGATGTTGCCTTTTCCGCGATTTTCTAGCGATCGCTTGAAGTGTTGAGAGATTAGGGCCAACAGCCAACAACTATACATTCAGGGGAATGATGTGAAAGCATTAAAATTAAATATTTTAAGAACTATTCTTCTGCATTTTCAATTTAATAATCCAAATTCCAAAAATTGTATATTTTTCAAATTTAAATAATTTGTGTGTGGTTGTTGTTACGATTGTTGTACAACAACACTTACTGTTACCTGTATTTTTCTACCACGATCAAAGATACAAACTTTTTTACTTCCATTACCGTAAGGTAGGAAGTTAAATTTTATCTTATTTTTGTACTTTTAATTGTGCTTTGGAGACCCTATAAGATCCATATTTTTCAATGATTCAATGACGATTAAACAAATGTTGGGTTCCGTTTTACTTTCTAATATTACAAATTCAATAGAATAAAAAATTTTCTTTTCTGGCCACACTTGAGGCTACACTAATGTGTGGACTATACTTAAATAAATGCCTATGTGGACAATTTTCTGTAAGATGGTTCTCTACCCCAGAGTAGCCTAAATACATTTTTTTTAGCCAAGTCAATTGATGAATGAGGTCAAGACCAAGATGGCCCTACTCCGAAAATTAAAAATTTTATGAGAAGATAATGTCTACCCCCTTAGAAACAAATATACCAAATACTAGCCAAAAAATGAAAAAAGGGTCTTGGACCACGAAAATAGCTTAAATGCAAGGTTCTTCTCAAAATATCAACATGCCGAAATTAGTATGAATAATATGGTTAAAATGTAAATATGTAAGAATATAAATCCTTTTCTTACCAAATGCCCAATTCACTCTACTATTTTTCTATATTTTTTGCAATGAAATGAGATAAGTCTCTTTTTTTTCGACATCTGTATTCAGTTTCGCCAGCGCATAATTCGGTACAACACTTCAATATAACTCGCCTGCAATTTCTGCTCTCAAATCGAGTCAATTAAATAAACTTAATCGAATTAAAACCAGTAAAGAAAGTCCTAAAGTCGGGCGGGGCCGATTTTATGATACCCTACACCACTTTGCTAATTTAGTTGAGCTCCACTTAATAATTAAAAGTTTTTATGGGAGAATTCAATCATACACGCTATGATTATAATTATAATTTAAAATTCAAAGGACTAAATATGCTGTAGCATTTGTATCTTTTAAATTCGGACTTGTATTGCCCATTTGGTGCGAAATTAATATGAAATCGGATAAAAATATATATGGGAACTATATCCAAATCTGAACCGATCTCGATAAAATTTGGCAAAGATATTTCTGAGCTGTATTTGATATATTTTCCTGAATATCGTTGTTACGGAGTGCATATTACGGCTGTGGGTAACAAATATGACAAATCAAATGAACAGTATATATGGGAGCTATAGCTATATCTGAACCGACCTTCACCAAATTTGACATACTAGCTTCAAGACTCAATTCGGTCGTAAATGCCAAATTTCATCCAATTTGGGCACATATTAGACGTTTGGTGCACAATCCAAGTTAAATCGGACGAAGTTATATATAGGAGCTATATCCAAATCTGAACCGATTTCGATAAAATTTGGCAAATTTATTTCTGAGCTGTATTTGATAAATTTACCCAAATATTGTTGTTACAGAGTGCATATTACGGTTGCGGAGAATAAATATAACAAATCGGATGAACAATATATATGGGAGCTATAGCTATATCTAAACCGATTTCGATAAAATTTGGCATACTTATTTTCAGGCCTAATTTGGTTGTGTGTGCAAAATTCCATACTATTCGGGCTGATATTACACGTTTGGTGCACAATAAAAGGCAAATCGGACGAAGATATATATGGGAGCTATATCTAAATTTTTACCGATTATCCCCAATTTCAATAGGGTTCGTCCTTGGGCCAAACAAATGTTGTTTGCAAAATTTCATCTCATTCGGATAATAAATGCGACCTGCATTTTGTTCACAAGCATACATGGACAGACGGACGGACGGACGGACAGACGGACTGACATGCATAAATCAACTCAGAAAGTGATTCTATGCAGATCATCAAAAGGAACTATGGGTCTATCTCGTTTCCTTTTGCCTGTTACAAACAAATGCACAAAGACATAATACCCTGACCACCTTGTGGTGTAGGGTATACAAATGAAAAATAAAATATTGATGTTCATAGCTTATCCTCTTCTGAAATGATATTATTCGTATAGTACAACTTACCCAATAAATACATAAAATCTATCAATAAGAGTTTTGTCCGTTGTGGATTTATACCCACCAAAAAGACTGCACATCGTTTAAGAATTCAAAAATAAAAAAATAAAATAAATAAAAAAACACTACACATGTACATTCGAAAATAGTGAGTCAAAATGGAAAAAATCATGCAAAATAAAACATTACTATTACATATACATTTCAAAATGACAACTCCGAATTTGTCTGAATCGTTTAAATCAGACCAGCGGTTCTTGAGTTATAAGCGTAGTAACTAACACAACTTTCTTTATATATATATATGTATATATATATATATATATATATATATATATATATATATATATATATATATATATATATATATATATATAACTCAAGAACCACTGGTCTGATTTAAACGATTCAGACAATTTCGGAGTTGTCATTTTGAAATGTATATGTAATAGTAATGTTTTATTTTGCATGATTTTTTCCATTTTGACTTACTATTTTCGAATGTACATGTGTAGTGTTTTTTTATTTATTTTATTTTTTTATTTTTGAATTCTTAAACGATGTGCAGTCTTTTTGGTGGGTATAAATCCACAACGGGCAAAACTCTTATTGATAGATTTTATGTATTTATTGGGTAAGTTGTACTATACGAATAATATCATTACAGAAGAGGATAAGCTATGAACATCAATATTTTATTTTTCATTTGTATACCCTACACCACAAGGTGGTCAGGGTATTATGTCTTCGTGCATTTGTTTGTAACAGGCAAAAGGAAACGAGATAGACCCATAGTTCCTTTTGATGATCTGCATAGAATCACTTTCTGAGTTGATTTATGCATGTCCGTCTGTCCGTCTGTCCGTCTGTCCGTCCGTCCGTCCGTCTGTATGCCATGTATGCTTGTGAACAAAATGCAGGTCGCATTTATTATCCGATTGAGATGAAATTTTGCATACAACATTTGTTTGGCCCAAGGACGAACCCTATTGAAATTGGAGATAATCGGTAAAAATTTAGATATAGCTCCCATATATATCTTCGTCCGATTTGCCTTTTATTGTGCACCAAACGTGTAATCTCTGCCCGAATAGTATGGAATTTTGCACACACAACCAAATTAGGCCTGAAAATAAGTATGCCAAATTTAATCGAAATCGGTTTAGATATAGCTATAGCTCCCATATATATTGTTCATCCGATTTGTTATATTTATTCTCCGCAACCGTAATATGCACTCTGTAACAACAATATTTGGGTAAATTTATCAAATACAGCTCAGAAATAAATTTGCCAAATTTTATCGAAATCGGTTCAGATTTGGATATAGCTCCTATATATAACTTCGTCCGATTTAACTTGGATTGTGCACCAAACGTCTAATATGTGCCCAAATTGGATGAAATTTGGCATTTACGACCGAATTGAGTCTTGAAGCTAGTATGTCAAATCTGGTGAAGGTCGGTTCAGATATAGCTATAGCTCCCATATATACTGTTCATTTGATTTGTCATATTTGTTACCCACAGCCGTAATATGCACTCCGTAACAACGATATTCAGGGAAATATATCAAATACAGCTCAGAAATATCTTTGCCAAATTTTATCGAGATCGGTTCAGATTTGGATTTAGTTCCCATATATATTTTTATCCGATTTCATATTAATTTCGCACCAAATGGGCAATACAAGTCCGAATTTAAAAGATACAAGTGCTACGGCATATTTAGTCCTTTGAATTTTAAATTATAATTATAATCATAGCGTGTATGATTGAATTCTCCCATAAAAACTTTTAATTATTAAGTGGAGCTCAACTAAATTAGCAAAGTGGTGTAGGGTATCATAAAATCGGCCCCGCCCGACTTTAGGACTTTCTTTACTGGTTTTAATTCGATTAAGTTTATTTAATTGACTCGATTTGAGAGCAGAAATTGCAGGCGAGTTATATTGAAGTGTTGTACCGAATTATGTGCTGGCGAAACTGAATATAGATGTCGAAAAAAAAGAGACTTATCTCATTTCATTGCAAAAAATATAGAAAAATAGTAGAGTGAATTGGGCATTTGGTAAGAAAAGGATTTATACTCTTACATATTTACATTTTAACCATATTATTCATACTAATTTCGGCATGTTGATATTTTGAGAAGAACCTTGCATTTAAGCTATTTTCGTGGTCCAAGACCCTTTTTTCATTTTTTGGCTAGTATTTGGTATATTTGTTTCTAAGGGGGTAGACATTATCTTCTCATAAAATTTTTAATTTTCGGAGTAGGGCCATCTTGGTCTTGACCTCATTCATCAATTGATTTGGCTAAAAAAATGTATTTAGGCTACTCTGGGGTAGAGAACCATCTTACAGAAAATTGTCCACATAGGCATTTATTTAAGTATAGTCCACACATTAGTGTAGCCTCAAGTGTGGCCAGAAAAGAAAATTTTTTATTCTATTGAATTTGTAATATTAGAAAGTAAAACGGAACCCAACATTTGTTTAATCGTCATTGAATCATTGAAAAATATGGATCTTATAGGGTCTCCAAAGCACAATTAAAAGTACAAAAATAAGATAAAATTTAACTTCCTACCTTACGGTAATGGAAGTAAAAAAGTTTGTATCTTTGATCGTGGTAGAAAAATACAGGTAACAGTAAGTGTTGTTGTACAACAATCGTAACAACAACCACACACAAATTATTTAAATTTGAAAAATATACATTTTTGGAATTTGGATTATTAAATTGAAAATGCAGAAGAATAGTTCTTAAAATATTTAATTTTAATGCTTTCACATCATTCCCCTGAATGTATAGTTGTTGGCTGTTGGCCCTAATCTCTCAACACTTCAAGCGATCGCTAGAAAATCGCGGAAAAGGCAACATCACTTTCAAGTTGAAATCAAACAGCATACATACATAAAGTATTCTACATTTTGCAATTTTAGGAAACATGAAATATACGACTATATTATAAAACGTGGTGTCGCTGTTCCTTAACCGCAAAAAAGTTTCCGAATCATCGCCTTTGGCGTTTTGTTTTTTTTTTTTTTTCAATTATTAGGCAAAAAATATGTTCACACTGCTGCACCCTGCAGTGAAATTTTATATCAAAAAAGGGAATACCTATTGTATATCAAGAAATGGAATTAAATCACAAAACGTCCTCTCGAGTTTGACACTAGTATTACTATAGAGTCAAATCACCTGGGACTTGCTGTTACCTGTAATAATTATACTATGACGTTGGATATACAAATTCCAAGTAACAGCTCATTTGAATGGAAAATGTTGCAAGGCTCTTTACAACACCAAAAATTGAGCTGAGTTGTCACATGGGGCTATTATAGATGTTCTATATCATATAGCATTCCCACACTCAAATTAAAGCCTTTGGCTGAAAAATAAGATCGGACTATTCAATATATCTTAAACCGAACATCTATTATAATTTTTGCCATGAATATTTATTTTTTTTATTTAGAAATTACTATGAAGTCATTACTTATAATAAAAATTGTGCTGCTTACATACGTCAGATCTGTGATATATAATGCTTTAAAAAATATACATTAAAGATTTGAAGTACGGGCCGGCAACGTGGACCGGGCCAGCTAGTATGTTATATATTCTTAATCAGTGTAAAATTCTATGTCGATTAAGCTGTTTCGAAAGTTACCCAACGATTTTTAATTATTGAATTTGTACATCAGTTCAATACCATTACCTAATACCATTTATGTAATTAAGTAATCCTAATACCACATATAGACTGTATACCTTCCCCAAATACAAAATTTAGTAGTAGTAATTTTCTTAGTTTTTTTACATATTTTCAAAAGCCACCAAAAAGACTGCACATCGTTTAAGAATTCAAAAATAAAAAAATAAAATAAATAAAAAAACACTACACATGTACATTCGAAAATAGTAAGTCAAAATGGAAAAAATCATGCAAAATAAAACATTACTATTACATATACATTTCAAAATGACAACTCCGAATTTGTCTGAATCGTTTAAATCAGACCAGCGGTTCTTGAGTTATAAGCGTAGTAACTAACACAACTTTCGTTATATATATATATATATATATATATATATATATATATATATATATATATATATATGTATATATATATATATATATATATATATATATATATATATATATATATATATAGATAGATACATAGACAAAATTAATATACCCCTATTTTATGGAGGTCATAGTAGAGCGCTAAGTTTGAATTACCCTCAATCATGAGATTTTCTTCTAGAATTAAGTATCAGGAATTAATGTTAATAGAATTATTATTATAATTATATCCCATTTTCCCACCTGATATTGTGTGATCAAAAATGTTGGCATGTGTGACATGTATTTCGCATTTTATGAGAGATATAATTATTTAAAATGTTTACCTTTTTAAGGGGGTGGTACCAGGGTCCATCTTCACATCTGTTCTTGTGTTGATAGAAATATTGATATGGGCTAGGTTTGAAAATAGTCAGATGCCCATTTCGCGTTCTATGGGCTTCATGGTTATTCAAAATGTGACCCCTTTATGGGGGAGGTACGTGGTGGAGTAGGCCGATATTGTTCATATTTCAAGGATATTAGATGCTTCTTTATATTTTTATACGATTCTTTTTCTGTGAAAACTATGGCCTTTTGTGGGGGAGGTAGCAGAAGAAGATGGCCGATACTGGATCTCCGAACTCGTTATAAGTTCGACAATAATATTACGATGTATCGACTTCTTTTCAATACCATAAGGGAAAAATCGGGTATAGTAGTAACCTATTTATGTTATTGCTGGTTTTGGAACGGAGCAATAATAAATAAATTGTCTTTTCCTTACTGGCCTTACATTATGAAATTGGAAAAATTGGTTCCAGCTAATACACCAACCGAGATCCATTATTTGGTCACACAGGAGGAAAATTCATGAATATCAAACACTTTCTTGAAACAGTGAATCATATATTTCGCCACTCTTCAATTAAATTTATTTTCCACCACATTTTCATTTGTAGCAAGTAAAAAAACATTAAGTTCGGCTGGGACGAACTTTTAACACCTTCCACCATTGGCTAAAGAAACCATTTTTTTATAAAAGTATCTGAGTTCAAACGTGTTCCACTTTAAACTAGAAACACCAGTAAGACCGTTTGGATGATGCAGTTAAACTTTTCAAAAAAACATAAAGTAAGTGAGGCCGTTATATGGGAGCCATACCAAAACAGGAAGATCTATACACAATTTTACACTTCAAGGATTGTCATCTACCAAATCTTCTTAAATCCAAATTTGAAACAATTTCGTATATAAATGTGACTTGCATTGTCAACATACCGAATATCGGTGGGTATCGTTATATGTGAGCTATAGGAAAACGTGGACGTAAATATTCAATGTTCTGGAGAGGTAAATTTATATTGCGGCTATACCAAAACGTGGACCGATACATCTCATTTTCAATAACAACCATTATAGACATAATACAATTTGGAAAAAAAATTATTCAAAAATTCTGTTCAAGTTTGAAAAATTCCGAATATAGCCGTTATATTGGACCTACATTACCAAATTCAAAATCGAAACTTTAAATAAACGGTGAATAATGTAGCTAAGATCATCAAAATAGCGTATATAGGGAGGTACCGTTATATCAGAGCGGTGCAAAGACCTGGACCAGCAAAGATAATTTTCTGTCATAGGCTGTAGCATCCATTACGAACTTCAAATACGACATCTCAAACAAATTCGGTGGGTATTGCTAAAATTATCAGAATACCGAATATAGGGAGGTACCGTTATATGGGGGCTATACGAAGACGTGGACCTGCACAGACCGTCATAGGTTGTAGTACCTACTACGAATTTCAAATGCCAAATTAGAAACAATTCCGATGAATAATGTCGCTAAAATCCATAAAATACCGAATACCGGGAGGTACCGTTATATGGGTACTATATGAAAACGTAGACCTATAGGCCCATTTACGAACTTAACCTGCTTACTGTAAAAATAAAAATGTGTGCAAAATTTTAGCCTTCTATCACTATTCGTTCGAAAGATTACAACAGACAGACAGACGGACATCGCTAAATCGACTTAGAATTTTACGCTGATCAAGAATTTTGGTTCTCACATTAGTATTTCGAGGAGTTACAAACGGAATTACAAAGTTAATATACCCTCCATAGTATGGTGGAGGGTATAAAAATGTCAATATTGTTTACAAGGAGCTTTTCATTTTCAAATCTACTCACAATAACTTATCATGGTCATACTGTGTGACCTATTCATAGGCAATGAGACCAACATTACTTATATTTTACTTTTATCGCCAAAATAACATTAAATGGAAACAAATTTAAATGCTATCATAAGTTTTACCGATTTCCCAGTCTTTGAAAGTCAAATGTTAACAACATTCTATCAACAATGTTCGCCGCTGCATATATTCCGTACGACCGAGATATCTTAATGTTCTTATGATACAGTACACAAGTATATTAATTCTACGCTGTCTTCATTTTGCACACCGTGATCAACCCCCTAGTGGTACATAGCAGAGTTTAGTTTTATCTTCACCTTTGAGCAAAGACACTTTATTGGTGTGACACTATTACCGACATGATCGAAGGATCGTCATTACCTATGGTGGTAAATTATTACCACTTGTAAATAATATCAAACGAGAGTATATACAATTTAAGACATCCCTCCTGCTGTTGAAATTCAGTTGGAAACCATAAAATTTAAGACAAGAGAATGTCATTTGTGATTTTCGATACACAAACGAATTCTGCAAAACTATTTACCATTTGGCCTAGTCTTTACATCGCGACATTTCGACTATTTGGCATACCTGGCGATTTGCTATCGAATTGGCTGTAATTTAATTACAGTATTAATATCTCATAGATTAACCTTACTACAACTGGAAAATCCTAAAACAAGTATCGTTAAAGATGAAAATTTTAGAACCTTTACAATGCTAATCTATATATATAAAAGAATATTGTGTTAGTTACTACGCTTATAACTTAAAAACCGCTGGACTGATTTTAACGATTCATACAAATTCGGAATTATCTCCTGTCCGAAAAGGATAATATAAAAAAATGTGATATATTAACATTTTCATTTTGATTTTTGGAATGTACAATAGTAATGTTTAATTTTGCATGATTTTTTCCCATTTTGACTTACTTTTTTCTAATGTACATTTGTAGTGTTTTTATATTTTATTTTTGAATTCGAATATTAATGCCAATTTATTTAATTGACTTGATTTCTTGAGAACTGAAATTGATGTAGTATTGAATTATGCGGTGGCGAAGCGGAATAAATGATATCGAAATAATTTAACGGGGTCACACCAAAGTTAAAAGATAATTACTTTTTTAAAATCGCTAAAAAATCACGAAAAAGAGATCTCATTGCGAAAACTCTCTAATCGGGAAAAAATCGAAAAAAATTTAAATGGAATCTAATTTTAAAATAATAGTACATTCTATTGACAAACTTTGTAAAGACCTTTAAACATTTGCTGTAAAAAATCATCGAACAAGTTGAAGTTTTTTCAATTTTTTATTATTATTTTGTCAATTTTTTCAATTTGTATTATCATATTGAATTCAGTGGATTTTTTGTGAACAAAATAAAGAATAATTTTTCACTATATACAATATTTCACCAAAAAAAAATGAAATAAGTGCGAAATAGGATGTTAACTGACATTTATGTTTCAACTCCAGGGCCTACAATTTCGGACTGGCATCTTGGTGCAATATGATGTTAAATGGCCATATTTTATGTCTAAAATTGGGATCTAGCTTTCAACTCCAGGGCCTACATCGTGGTTCAGCTGGAAGTTGCGAACACATTTACACAAACAAAAATTACCCAAAAAGCCTAACGGGGCTCATTTCAAAGCGTGGACCTACTTCTTTCATGTGACAATAATCCGTCTAATGAGAGCTCAATATGCAAAATTCTTTGGGAGTACAATCAGTAAAATCTATATATATATATATATATATACATATATATATATATATATATATATATATATATATATATATATATATATATATATATATATATATATATATATATATATATATATATACATATATATAAAGAAAGTTGTGGTAGTTCCTACGCCTATAACTGAAGAACCGCTGGACCGATTTTAACGATTCATACAAATTCGGAATTGTCTCCTGTCCGAAAAGGAATATCCAAAAAATCGCATACAATTGTGACATATTAACATTTTCAGTTTGACTTTTGAACTGTACAATAGTAATGTTTATTTTGCATGATTTTTTTCATTTTGTCTTACTTTTTTCTAATGTACATTTGTAGTGTTGTTTATATGGGAGTGTAGTACCGAATTAAGTGGTGGCGAAACGGAATAGATGATATCGAAATAATTTAACACGGTCACAACAAAGTTAAAAGATATTTACTTTTTTTAAAATCGATAAAAATCACAAAAAAAAACGTCTCATTTCAAAAATTCTCAAATCGGGAAAAAATCGAATTTTAAAATAATAGTACATAATATTGACAAACTTTATAAGGATCTTTAAACATTTGCTGTAAAAAACAGCGAACAATTTGAAGATTTTTTTCAATTTGTTATTCTTCTCTTATCAATTGTTTTCAATTTGTATTATCATATTGAATTCAGTGGATTTTTTGTGAACAAAATAAACAATAATTTTTCACTATATTCAATTTTTCACCAAAAAAAAAAAAAAAAAAAAAAAAAAAAAAACATCAAGATACCTTAAACCGCTTTTGCAGGTCATAATATAGAACATAATTCACGGATAAGGGTACAACCATACAACATACAGATGATTGCCACATAAGAATTTATTTAAGTAAAGTCCCCACATTTGAGTATCCCCAAGTCTATATGAAATAAATTGTGGAAACATGAACAAATTACAAATATAAAAAAGTAGCACGGGACCGAATATTTTTTGAATCGTCATTGAATTATACTATGATGAAAAATATGGACTTTATGGTGTCTTGACCTTACAACTGATATGGCAAATAAAATTAATTCCCATCATACGGTAATGGGTGTAAAATAGTAATTATATTCGACTATGAAATCATTCTGCCCTCAATTAGGAGGTGGATAAAACTATTTTTACTTATTTAAATCACGCGAATTTTTTTTTTTTCAGTTTGACATGCTATGATGTTCTGCTATATTTTTGATCTGGCCTCTATCTGTCATCTTGGTTTATAGGCGGCAGAAAAAAGTTTTCAATGTAGGTCGATGTTTCGGAGTAGTGCCCATATAAACGTAACTCCTGATTTTACCATATTTCAAAGGATTTGGCTAAAAATGTGCATTTGGGGGGTGAAAATCTGACACAAAAATTCAACATATCTACAAATTTTAGAATTTTCTCCATGTAATAGTACGCCCTCAAGTCCACCTTTTGGCGGACAAACAGACCGGCATGGTTAGGGGGACTTATGAGGACTCTAGTGCACAATCTGAGGTGCTAATGGGCTTAAAAAAAGCAATTAACTTTGGATATTCTTAAATCAGTCAGACCTCAATCATGAGGTGTACAAAATACAGTAAATTCCAAATTACTGCTCATTTGACTGGAACATTTTGCTACGATTTTTACTATACTAAAAATTAATTTGATCCCTTACAAGGGGATACGATTGATATAAACTTTTTAATAGATTTATATAGCACATCCACACATTTTAAGCCCACGGTTTAAATATTGAATCCCACGGCTTAAATATGGATACAGGTATTTTAAAACACTTTTAATCGACCAGTACGTGAACTTTGACAAATATGAATAATAGATAAAAACCACGGGCCGGCAACGCGGTCCGGGCCAGCTAGTGATTAATATAATTTGGAATTGATGTGCTGTGTTCAATAGTGACAGCATAATGTAATTAGGACCTTAAAAATTTAGCCTACAAGTAAGTACGTTGAATTTTGGTTCAGATATAACTATAGCTCTCATATAAATGATTCATCATCTATTTATCTATCTATCTACATATAAAGAAGAAAGTTGTGTTAGTTACTACGCTTATAACTCAAGAACCGCTGATCTTATTTGGACGATTTAGACAAATTCGGAATTGTCTTTTGGCAGAAAAGGATAAAATCCAAAAAAATCGCGTAAAATGTAAGATATCAAATTTTTTATTTTGGCTTTGGAAATGTACAATAGTAATGTTTTATTTTGCATGAATTTTTTCCTAATTTGACTTTTTATTTTCGAATGTACATTTGTAGTGTTTTTTTATACCCTCCACCACACATAGTATGGAGGGTATATTAATTTCGTCATTCCGTTTGTAACTCATCGAAATAATCATTTCAGACCCAACAAAGTACATATATTCTTGATCAGCGTAAAATTCTAAGACGATTTAGCCCTGTCCGTCCGTCCGTCTGTCCGTCTGTTGTAATCACGCTACAGTCTAAACGAATTAAGATAGGAAGCTAAAATTTTGCACAGATCTCCCTTTTGTCTGCAGGCAGGCCGGGCCGAACTTTAAGTTCGGCCGGGCCGAACTTTTAATACCCTCCACCATTTGGTACAAATTTGCCAATTTCCAAAAAATAAAACCCGTTAAAAATTCTGTTAAAATCTTAAAAATACCGAATGCTTATACGACGACGTGGGCCTGCATGGGCAACTTTTGTCATAAATTATTACAATATTTAAATGCGAAACTTGAAGAAAAATCTGTTTATAATGTAGCTAAAATCGTCAAAATACCGAATATGGGGGGTACCGTTATATGGGGGCTATACGAAGAGTATCCATTACGAACTTCACATGCGAAATTTGAAATAATTCCGGTGAATAATGTCGCTAAAATCATCAAAATACCGAATATCGGGGGGTACCGTTATATGGGGGCTATATGAAGACGTGGACCTACATGGCTCATTTTTTGACTTTGGATGAAGTATCCATTACGAACTTCAAATACCAAACGATTGGTATTGAAACGATTCCGGTAAACAATGTCGCTAAAGTCATCAAAATACCGAATATCGGGGGGTACCGTAATATGGGGGCTATATGAAGACGTGGACCTACATGGCTCATTTTTTGATTTAGGATGTAGTATCCATTACGAACTTCAAATACCAAATTTGAAACGATTCCGGTGAATAATGTCGCTAAAATCATCAAAATACCGAATATCGCGAGGTATCGTTATATGGGGGCTATACGAAGACGTGGACCTACATGGCTCATTTTTTGACTTTGGATGAAGTATCCATTACGAACTTCAAATACCAAATTTGAAAAATTTCCGGTGAATAATGTCGCTAAAATCATCAAAATACCGAATATCGGGAGGTACCGTTATATGGGGGCTATATGATAACTTGGACCTACATGGCCCATTTACGAACTTAACCTGCCTACTGGGAAAATATACATGTGTGCAAAATTTTAGCCTTCTATCTCAATTTGTTCGAAAGATGGCGTGATTACAACAGACAGACAGACAGACGGACAGACAGACAGACACACAGACAGACAGACGGACATGGCTAAATCGTCTTAGAATTTTACGCTGATCAAGAATATATATACTTTATTCGAAGATGGGCTATATCGGTCCACGATATCGTATAACCCCCAAATAACGGTACCCTTCGATATTCAGTATTTTGAAGATGTTAGCCACATTTTTCAATGGAATTGTCTGAAAATTCACATAAGTAGTTCCTTGTGAATACTTTACCCCCTGAGAGAGAATTGTCTATATACGATATCGTATATCCCCATATAATGGTACCCCCGATATTCAGTAGTTTGATGATTTTAGCCACTTTTCCCAATGGAATTATCTGAAAATCCACACAAGGAGTTCCTTGTGAGTACTTAACACCCAGACATAGATTTGTCTTAATAGGTCCACAATATCATATATACCCCCATATATCGGCACCTTCCTATATTAGGTATTGTAAAGATATAAAAAAAAATTTAGTGGATTTTATTTTTTGTGAAAATTTTCTAATTCTTTCCAAATGGTGGAGGGTATTTTTACTTGTTTCTTTTTGGATTGCAATATGATGTGTAGTCTTTTTGGGGTGTATAAAGCGACGACAATTATGGCGTGACGAACGTGAATAGATTTCAAAATAATTTAACGCGGTCAAGCCAAATTTAAAAAAATAATCACTTTTTCAAAATCGCTAAAAATCAAAAAAGAGCTTATCGCATTGCAAAAATTCTAAATATCAGACCCAACAAAGTACATATATTCTTGATCAGCGTAAAATTCTAAGTCGATTTAGCGATGTCCGTCTGTTTCAAATTTGGTATTTGAAATTCGAAATGGCTACTACAGCCTAAGGCAGAAAATTATCTGTGCTGGTCCACGTCTTTGTATAGCCCCCATAAAAAAGGTACCTCCCTATATTCGGTACTTTGGTGATTTTAGCGTCATTATTCACCGGAATTTTTTAAATTACGCATTTAGAGTTCGTAATGGAAACTACAGCCTGTGACAGAAAATTGTCTATGTTGGTCCAGGTCTTTGCACAGCTCCGATATAACGGTACCTCCCTATATACGATATTTCGATGATTTAAGCTACATTATTCACCGTTTATTTCAAGTTTCGAATATGGACAAACAATGCCTATGTAGGTCCACGTCGTACAGATCCCAATATAACGGCTATATTCTGTAATTTTAAAATTTTAACAGAATTTTTTAAGAATTTTATTTTTTGAAAATTTCCAAATTCGTTCCAAATGGTGGAGGGTATTCGTATTTCGGCCCGGCCGAACTTACTGCTTTTTAACTTGTTAAGTTTCGCATTTGAATATTGTGATGGCTTATGACAAATTTTACCTATGTAGGTCGATGTCATCGTATAGACCCTAATATAACAGCTACATTCGGTATTTTTAGGTTTTTAACGTATTTAATTGTTTTTGAGAATTCGGCCCGGCCGAACTTAAGCTTTTTACATGTTTTCAATTTGGAGTATCATATTAAATTGAATAGTTTTTTGTGAGCAAAATAAAGAATTGGTTCTACCATATCAAGGAATGTTATATTAGTTACTATGCTTATAACTCAAGAACGGCTTGACGGATTTTGACAATTCATACAATTTTAGAATGGTATCTCGAAAAAAATCCTTAAAAACATACTATTTAAAAACATGCCATTTTTCAATTTAACAAACTTGCAATTTTTTTTTGTAATATCAAAATTGAAATAGTGCGCAATTCGATGTTAAATGCCAATCTTTTATGTCCAAAATTGACATTTAGTGTGCAACTCCAGGACCTATATCGTGATTCAGCTGAAAGATGCTAACACATTTAAACAAACAAAAATGGCCAAGCGCTATTGGGCTCACTTCAAAACGTGGACCTACTTCTTCCACATGACAATAATCCGTCCAATAAGAACTCGAATTGCAAAATTCATTGGGACTGCAATCAGTGAAATACCGAATATAAAGAGGGCAAAATAGAAGTTAGGATTTCTAACCTCTAATCAGAAATTCTTCTTAAACTTTCAGATACCTTAAAACGCTTTTGCAGGTCATGATATGGGTCATAAACCTGGGACTCACTCAGTTAGAAATTGTGCCAGAAACATGGAAAAAATTACGAATATTAACAAGTAAAAAAGCTGTAAGTTCGGCCGGGCCGAACTTTTAATACCCTCCACCATTTGGTACAAATTTGGCAATTTCCAAAAAAAAAAACCGCTAAAAATTCTGTTAAAATCTTAAAAATACCGAATGCTTATACGACGACGTGGGCCTGCATAGGCAACTTTTGTCATAAATTATTACAATATTTAAATGCGAAACTTGAAGAAAAATCTGTTTATAATGTAGCTAAAATCGTCAAAATACCGAATATGGGGGGTACCGTTATATGGGGGCTATACGAAGACGTGGACCTGCACAGACAATTTTCTGGCATGGGCTGAAGTATCCATTAGGAACTTCACATACGAAATTTGAAACAATCCCTGTAAATAATGTCGCTAAAATCATTAAAATACCGAATATCGGGGGGTACCGTTATATGGGGGCTATATGAAGACGTGGACCTACATGGCTCATTTTTTGATTTAGGATGTAGTATCCATTACGAACTTCAAATACCAAATTTGAAACGATTTCGGTAAACAATGTCGCTAAAATCATCAAAAAACCGAATATCGGGGGTACCGTTATATGGGGGCTACAGGAAGACGTGGACCTGCACAGATATTTTTCTGTCTTAGGCTGTAGCATCCATTACAAACTTCAAATGCCAAATTTGAAATAATTCCGGTGAATAATGTCGCTAAAATCATCAAAATACCGAATATCGGGAGGTACCGTTATATGGGGGCTATATGATAACTTGGACCTACATGGCCCATTTACGAACTTAACCTGCCTACTGGGAAAAAATACATGTGTGCAAAATTTTAGCCTTCTATCTCAATTTGTTCGAAAGATAGCGTGATTACAACAGACAGACAGACAGACAGACAGACAGACGGACAGACGGACAGACAGACAGACAGACAGACACACAGACAGACAGACGGACATGGCTAAATCGTCTTAGAATTTTACGCTGATCAAGAATATATATACTTTGTTGGGTCTGACATGAATATTTCGAGGAGTTACAAACGGAATGACAAAATTAATATACCCTCCATAGTATGGTGGAGGGTATAAAAAGAAACACGGGATCGAACATTTGTTTAGTCGTCATTGAATTATACTATGATTAAAAATATGGACATTATAGGGTCCCCAACGCACAATTTCAATGACAAAACAATTAATTTCCATCTTACTATTCTTAAATCATTCAGCCCTCAATTATGAGGTGGGCAAAACTAAATACCACGCATCACGGTATTCAAAACGCTAGAAATACTAATTCCAAATTACAGCTCATTTGAATGGAAAATGTGACTAAACTCTTTACCATACCAAAAATTGAGGTGAGTTTCCACACATTAACACTCAAATTTAAGCCTATGGCCGAAAATAAGATCAGGCTATTCAAAATATCTGAAACCGACGGTAGGGTAACATCTATTATAATTTTTGTCATTTATTACTATTTTGAAAATACTATGGAGTCATTACTTTTATAAAAATTGTGTTGCTTACATAAGCCAGATCTGTGGGCCGGCAATGTGGACCGGGCCTGCAAGTCTATATATGTAAAAGAAAGTTGTGTTAGATACTACGCTTATAACTCAAGACTTTTTCATTTTGACTTTTGAAATGTAGAATAGAAATGTTTTATTTGACATGATTTTTATACCCTACAACACTATGTGTTGGGGGTATTATAAGTTTGATTGGGCCAAAAATTATGTAACACCAAATATTAGTTTCCCACATAGGAAAGTATATATGGATCTTCCTAGCTCGCCGAGCTGAGTCGATCTAGCTATGTATGTCCGTCCGTCCGTCTGTCCGTCTGTCCATGTTAATTTGTAATCACTCTACAGGTCGCAATTATGGCCCGATCTTCACGAAATTTAGTATGGAGGTGGGGTTAATATCAGAATAGAACCCTATTTCTTTTGGAGATGATAGCCAAATGTTTAGGGGTTGAAATGGACCAAATACTGAAAAAATTTCAGATTTTGCAGTAGCTATACAGGTCGCATTTATAGACCAATCGACGCGGAATTTCGCATGTAGCTAGAGTCTAGTGCGGGGAAGAAGCCTACCAATTTGGGTGGTCATCGGATAATATTTAGCGGGTAAAATAGACCATATCTTTTGTGTTGAAAAAAAATCAAAATTTTTCATTAAACCGTGAATATTTTAAATCCCGGCGAAATCACAAAGCCATCACAAGGTTACTTCTGACCTTTACTTTGATGTTAACACCCAACAAACCGGATATATAGCAAAATAGGTGCGATATATATGTCTATCAACGAAGATATGCTTGAAAGATCTCTTATATGTCGAGAACGGCTGAACTGATTTCGACAGTTCTCATTAATTCAGAATGGCCTCTTGGCAGGAAAGAAAAAACGTCTTAAAAAATCGCATAAAAATATCTCTATAAAGATGAAAATATTGATTTTGTAAAATTTTCTCATATTTTTTCAATTTTGTCATATTTTTGGCATATTTTCATTTTGAATTAAACATTTAGTAAAATTTCTACAGCTAACAAAAGTAAGTAGTTAGGATATCAGTATATCATATACAGATCGCATTTATGGCCCGATCCTTACGAAATTTTGCATGGGGATAAGATGAGGGTCAGAAGGGGTTGAAATGGACCAAAAAAATGCAACATTGTCAGCAGGTCGTAATTATCGCCCGATCCTCGTGCACATTTGAATGGGGGTTACCGCACATTGCAAAAGCCAAGCAGTTTTGGATGGCCATCCAAAAATATTCAATGTGTGAAATAGTTTGCCAACTTTTGTAGACAAAATACGAAAATCTCCATTCCAGTGACTCTATGGAGAATTCACAAATACAGGAAAGACGCACTTCTGACTATTTCGTTATAAGGTATATAATCTAATTTATTATCACCCGAGACCCAAGAAACATTAGGAAGATTAAAATCACCCATGCAAA
Source organism: Musca domestica (assembly GCF_030504385.1). NCBI lineage: Eukaryota > Metazoa > Arthropoda > Insecta > Diptera > Muscidae > Musca > Musca domestica. The sequence continues at coordinate 5,316,886 of NW_026712332.1, read as the reverse complement.
TCAAAGTAGAGTTATCAGTTAGCAAAGAGGAAACTTTTCCAAAAAGATCAGCGTGATTTAAGTAAGTTTCAACCCCTGAATTGGGTGTAATATATGAGCAGGTTATATATATTGTATTACCAAAGAATATTAGCTTTGCACAAACAAATTCATTATTTGGGTCGACAAAAATATCGACAGCTTCGGAAGGAATCGAGTGGTGGACTGCAATCAGAACCCCACCACCTTTTTTATTTAACCTATCCTTTCTGAAAATTAGATAATTATCAGGAAATATTTCTGTATCAAGAATATCAGGTTTGAGCCAAGTTTCAGTAAAAACAATTATTTTATGTTCGCAGTATACACTTTTAAGGAAAACATTACTCGATTTAGTGTTAAGACCTCCTACATTCTGATATAGTATAGATATGACATCATTTAGTTTTTTGATACTGTTGGAATATTCACAGATCTAGGGGTTTTAGTACGTTCTCTGAAAACAAATTTCTTTACTAAGGCACCATCGGGCCAAAACGAGTTATTGACAATAGTATTTAATATTTTGTGAGGCACATTTATTTTAAAAGAAGAAATTTCACGTCGTTGAGAGGAACTAAATTTGAATACATTTATATCGTTATCTGACAGATCGGTTATTTTAGATTTCACGTAGTTACGAATAGCATCAGTTGAAGTATTTGGGTGCAGCCTAGATAAAAATACAGTTTTACGAGGTGCAACAACAATTAACTGATTAGAAAGCGGTTGAATAAAGTCTTCATTTAGAGCAACTGAAGGGTTTAAATGTGTATCATTTACTACGATAGTAGGTGGGTTATGAGTATTTTTTGCAAATGACGTTGATGGGGTTTTATTCTCATTAGTGCAAGAACTAACGTTCGGTGCAGGAACAGCCGGATGTGAGTCACTACTGCATTGAGTATAGTTCTCAGAAGGGGGGTTAACCACAGTAGGAGAATTTAAACCTATTAAGTTATCAGGTCCTGAATTAGTGCATCCAAGAGTACTAACAACGCTAGCGGACTTTTTCCTTTTTGGAGAAACATCTAAAAATTCAAAGGTATTAACCATTTTTTCAATTCTATCGAAATTTTGTGATACAGAGTTAAAACTTTTTTTAAGATTTAGAATTTCAGCTTTAGTGTCCTTAAAAAGACGATGGAAATTTATCTCTAAATCCCTACAATCCAAACAGGACCAGCGGAGTCCTTTCGATTTATCAGTGATAAAATCGAATTGTCTGCCATTAAAACCAGCGCATTTCAGATGCATATAGTTATCACATAAATAACATGTGATAAGACGTTCAGTAACGTTTTTAATATTGCAATCCTTATAAGAGCAAGCCATTATTAACAGTTAAAAATAGAAATATAAGTATTAGCTTTAGGTGTAAACGACAGAGTTTAAAGTAGAACTGTGTGAACGGTATTCTTTTTTGTAATTAAATAAGTGCCTGAAAGTATGCTCAGGAAGAACGAAATTTAGTAGGACGTAACACAAGACGAATAAAGCACAAACGTCAAAGTAAAACAAAAACAAAGCTTCGAAGAACAAAGCAAACAAAAATGAAAAATAAAGTCTATGGATGAATAAACACAAAAATTAGATTTTGCGAAAACACTTGAAAACACTTTAAAACACAAATTTAATCAAAAACTTCACTTTCTTCAGATTTTTATTTATATATTTAATAAAATTAACACTAAACCAGTAAAGAAAGTCTTAAAGTCGGGCGGGGCCGACTTTATGATACCCTACACCACTATGCTAATTAAGTAGAGCTCCACATAACAATAAAAGTTTTTATGGGAGAATTCAATCATACACGCTATGATTATAATTATAACTTAAAGTTCAAAGGACTTAATATGCCGAAGCATTTGTATCTTTTAAATTCGGAATTGTATTGCCCATTTGGTGCACAATTATTTTGAAATCTGATAAAGATATATATGGGAGCTATATCCAAATCTAAACCGATCTCGATAAAATTTGGCAAAGATATTTCTGATCTGTATTTGATATATTTCCCTGAATATCGTTGTTACGGAGTGCATACTACGGCTGTGGGTAACAAATATGACAAATCGGATGAACAGTATGTATGGGAGCTATAGCTACATCTGAACCGATCTTCACCAAATTTGACATACTAGCTTCTAGACTCACTTCAGTCGTAAGTGCCAAATTCCATCCCATTTGGACAAATATTAGACGTTTGGTGCACAATAAAAAATAAATCGGACGAAGTTATATATGGGAGCTATATCCAAATCTGAACCGATCTCGATAAAATTTAGCAAATGTATTTCTGAGCTGCATTTGATATATTTCCCCAAATATTGTTGTTGCAGAGTGCATATTACGGCGGCGGTGGACAAAAGAAACAAATCGGATGAACAATATATATGGGAGCTATAGCTATATCTGAACCGATTTCGATCAAATTTGGCACACTTATTTTCAGACCTAATTTGGGTGTATATGCAAAATTCCATACAATTCGGGCTGATATTACACGTTTGGTGCACAATAAAAGGCAAATCGGACGAAGATATATATGGGAGCCATATCTAAATTTTGATCGATTATTTCCAATTTCAATAGGGTTCGTCCTTGGGCCAAACAAATGATCTGTGCAAAATTTCATCTGGATCGGGCAATAAATGCGACCTGTACTTTGTTTACAAAAATACATGGACAGACGGACAGACGGACGGACGGACATGCATAAATCGACTCAGAATGTGATTCTATGCAGATCATCAAAAGGAACTATGGGTCTATCTCGTTTCCTTCTGCCTGTTACAAACAAATGCACAAAGACATAATACCCTGACCACCTTGTGGTGTAGGGTATAAAAACACTCAAAAATGCACAATTAACCGAGCAAATTTATTTTTTATAAGTTTAGTTTTGGAGACGGCACAAAAGCACTTGTAATCAAGACAGAGTTGCCAGATATATTTCTATTATTCGAAAATTAGAGAACTATTATTCGAAAATTAGAGAACGAAACCTGATGGTTTTCTTTTATTATTTGTCACAATATCTTGTGGAATTCTGTCGAGTATTTCGCCTATATAAACTGTATGGTTCATTGTAGTGTTGGCCCCACCCGACTGTAGCCTTTGCTTACTTGTTTTATTTGGATTTACTATTTTCAAATGTACATATATTAAAGAAATTTATTTTAGTTGCTACGCTTATAACACAATAACGGCTTGACGGATTTTAACAATTCATACAATTTCGGACAAAAAATAGTGTAAAAATATGCCAATAAGAATGTGAATGAAAAAAATTAAATGAGTGAGCAATATGATGTTAAATGACGATATTTAATGTATAAAATTGGCAACTAGCTTCCGGGACCACATCGTGGTTGAGCTGGAATATTCGAACACATTTAAACAAACAAAAATGACTGACAAACCCTTATGGAGCTCAAACCGTATTGGGACTGCTATCAATGAAATACCGAATAAAAACAGAAGGATTTATATCCAGAAATTCTTCCTAAATTTCCAAGATACCTAAATCGCTTTTGCAGGTCATGATATGGGTCATAACACCCGGATAAGGGTTCAACCCGATTTCAAGTATATTTTGCATTTTAACCATATTTTCATACCAATTTCGGCAAATATTGGTACGTTGATAAGAAACCTTCCATGCAAAACTGATCACGTTTTGGTATAACCATCATATGAGTTAAGCTATTTTCGGGGTTTGGGCCACTTTTTTCACTTTTTTGGTTCTTTGTTTCAAAGAGGGTAGAAAACCTCTTCTCATAAAATTTTCAGTTTTCGGAGTAGGGTCCATTCTGACCACACATAAAACAAAATTTTGTATTCTATTGAATTTGTAACCCCCAAGAGAATATTGGTTGGATACGTAGATTTTGACATGTACATATGAAAAAATAAACTCTGAAATGTCAAACTGGGATATTCAGTCGGGAATTGTGCCACAAACATGAACAAAATTGCGAATATTAGAAGGTAGCACGGGACCGAACATTTGTTTAATCGTTATTGAATTATACTATGATAAAAAAATGGACTTGATGGTGTCTCAAACGTCCAATTTAAATGACAAAAAAAATTAATTCCATTCTTACGGTAATGTGCGTAAAAGAGTAATTTTCTTTGACTATTCTGAAATCACTCACTAATACTGATAAACTCTTTACAATACCAAAAATTGAGCTGGGTTTTCACCTGAGGCTATTATAGATGTTCTACATCATATAGCTTTTTAACAATCAAATTAAAGCCTATGGATGAAAAATAAGATTAGGCTATTCAAAATATCTAAACCCGACAATACTTGAGCATCTATTATAATTGTTGCCATGAATATTTATTTCTATTCATGGCAAAAATTTTAATAGATGTTCACCTACCGTCGGTTTTAGACATTTTGAATGGACTGATCTTATTTTTCAGGCATGGGCTTTAATTTGAGTCTTAAATACCTATATGATATAGAACATCTATAATAGCCCATTTAGGAACATTTTCCATTCAAATTAGCTTTAATTTGGAGTTTGTATTTCCAACTTTTAGATTACCGTACTGCGTGGTATTTTGTTTTGTCCACCTAATAATTGAGGGATGAATGATTTCAGAATAGTCAAAGATAATTACTCTTTTACACCCATTGCCATAAGATGTGAATTATTATTATTATTATTTTTTTTTTTTTTGTAATTTAAATTGTGCGTTGGAGACCCCATAAAGGCCATATTTTTCATCATTGTATAATTCAATGACGATCCCAACCAATATTCTCTTGAGAATTACAATAGAATACAAAATGTTCTTTTCTGACTACACATTGGTTAGGAAAGTGGACTTGGGTGTACACATAAAGTGGGGGCTATACTTAAATAAATGCCTATGTGGACAAATATCTGTAAAATGGTTCTATACCCCTGAATAGCCTAAATAAAATTTTTTAGCCAAATCAATTGATGAATGTAGCCAAAACCAAGATGGGACCTACTCCGAAAATCGAACATTATATGTGAAGAGGTTTTCTCTTCCTTAGAAACATAGATGCCAAAAAAGGGCAAAAAAATTAAAAAGGGGCCAAGATGTTGAAAATTGCTTAACCATCAATTGATGATGGTGGATGGATGGATGATGGTGATCAGATTTTGCAAGGATGGTTTCTTCCCAAATTACCAACATTTGCAGAAATTAATAGGAAAATATGATTAAAATATAAAATATACTTGAATCCGGGCTGTACCCTTATCCGGGGGTTATGACTCATATCATGACCCGCAAAAGCGATTTAATGTATCTTTAAAGTTTTAAAAGAATTTCGGAAAGATAGAAATCCTTTTCCTAAAGACGGAAATTGTGCCAGAAACACGAAAAAAATTCAGAATATTGGAAAATAGCACGGGACCGAACATTTGTTTTATCGTTATTGAATTATACTATGATGACAAATATGAACTTTATGGAGTCTCAAACGCCCAATTTAAATGACAAAAAAATTAATTCCATGCTTACGGTAACGTGTGTAAAAGAGTGATTTTCTTTGACTCTTCTGAAATCACTCTTCCCCTAACTATGAGGTGGACAAAACTTAATACCACGCAGAACGGCATTCCAAACGGCGTTTCCAAACGTAAGGGCCTTTAAACATTTGCTGTAAAAATCAGCGAACAAGTTAAATATTTTTTTTAAATAAGTGTGCAATTCGATGTTAAATGGCGATCTTTCATGCCTAAAACATCGTGCTTCAGCTGGAAGATTCAAACACACTTAAACAAACAAAATTGACCGACAAAACGTTATGGGCTCATTTCAAAGCGTGGACCTACTTTTTTCATATGACTAAAAGCGAAAAATAGTAGAGCGAATTGGGCATTCAGTAAGAAAAGAATTTCTATCCTTTCAGAAATTCTTCCTAAAATTTCAAGTACTTAAAATCGCTCTTGCAGGTTACGATATGGGTCATAAACCCCGGATAACTGTACATCCCGATTTCAAGTATATTTTACATTTTAACCATAGTTTTAATACTAATTTCATCAAATGTTGGTAATTTGCAAAGAAACCGTCCTTGCAAAAACTGATCACGTTTTGTATAACCATTATATGATTTGAGCTATTTTCGGGGTCTTCGTCATTTTTTTTTCTTTCTTTTGGCCCCTATATAGAGAAGGGGCCATGTTAGGCTTGACAACATCCATCAATTGATTTGGATAAAAGAATGAATTTAGGCTACCTTGGGGTAGAAAACCATCTAACAGATAATTGTCCACATAGGCATTTATTTAAGTATAGTCCTCACATTAGTGTACCTATTATAATTTTGAAATATGCATTAAGAACTAAAAGTACGGGCAGGCAAAGATACCAAATGAGGGCCAAAAAATTAAAAAAAAGGGACGAAGACTCCGAAAATAGCTTAATTCATATGATGGTTACACCTAAACGTGATCATTTTCTTTCAAGGATGGTTCCTTCTCAAATTACCAACATTTGCCGAAATTAATATCAACAAGTTAAAAAGCAGTATGAATAGCCTCCACCATTTGGAACGAATTTAAACATTTTCAAAAAATAAAATCCGTTGAAAATTCTGTTAAAATTTTAAAATGGCGAATATAGCCGTTATATTGGGCATTGTTTGTCATAAGCCGTTGCCATATTCAAATACGAAACTAGAAATAAACGGTGAGTAATGTAGCTAAAATCATCAAAATACCGTATATAGGGAGGTACCGTTATATCACAGCTAAACGAAGACCTGGAACTGCATAGACAATTTTCTGTCACAGACTGTAGCTCCAATTACGAACTCTAAATACGTAGTTTAAAACTACTCCGGTAATGACGCTAAGATCATAAAAATACTGAATATAGAAAGGTACCGTTATATGGTTGCTATACGAAGACGTGGACCTACATAGACAATTTTCTGTCTTAGGCTGTAGTATCCTGACGAACATCAAATACCAAATTTGACGAATATCGGGAGGTACCGTTATATGTGGACTATAAGAAAACGTGGATCTACGAACTTAACCTACCTACTGGCAAAATAAAACATGTGTGCAAAATGTTAGACTTCTATCTCAATTCGTTCGAAAGATAGCGTGATTACAGCAGACAGACAGACATCGCTAAATCGACTTAGAATTTTACGCTGATCAAGAATATACATACTTTGTTGGGTCTAACATGAGTATTTCGGGGAGTTACAAGCGGAAGGACAAACATAATATACCCTCCATAGTATGTTGGAGGGTATAAAAATATGGTTAAAATGTACAATATACTTGAAATCGGGTTGTACCCTTATACGGGGGTTATGACCCATATCATGACCAGCAAAAGCGATTTAAGGTATCTTAAAAGATTAGGACGAATTCCTGAAAGGATAGAAATCCTTTTCTTACTAAATGACCTATTCGTTCTATTATTTTGCATCCTTCATATTCGTCATTTCACTGATTGCAGTCGCAATGAATTTTGCATTTTTAGTTCTCATTGGACGGATTATTGTCATGTGAAAGAAGTGGGTCCACGTTTTGAAATGAGCCCCATTATAACGCTTTGTCGATTATTTTTGTTTGTTTAAATGTGTTCGAATCTTCCAGCTGAAGCACGATGTACGTCATGGAGTTGGAAGCTAGATGCTAATTTTAGACATGAAAGATCACCATTTAACAACGTATTGCACAATCATTTTAATTTTTTACATTATTCATTCAGAATTCAAAACAATAAAAATGTACACTTTAATATAGTATGTCAAATTTAAAAAACTTCACGCCAAAAACGATTTGTTTTCTTTCATATTTTCGATTTTTTGCCAAGATACCATTCCAAAATTGTATGAATTGTCGAAATCCGTCACGCCGTAGCGTAGTAACTAACTTAACTTTCTTTTATGTGGTGAAAATAATTCTTTATTTTGTTCACCAAAAATTGGAAAACGATTAAACTTAATATGATAAGCCAAATTGAAAAAATCGTACACTGTATAAAATAGACAGAAAAGAAAAAACAATTTCAAATTATTCGCTGATTTTTGACAGCATATATTTAAAGGTCCTTACGAAGTTTGTCAATAGAATGTACTATTATTTTGCCTGCAATTTCAGTTTTCAAGAAATCGAATCAATTAAATAAAGTTAATCAAATTGAAAAACGCCGTTCGCATATTGTAAAATATTGAGTTTTTTAATTATAATCCCCAAAAAGACTACACATCATATTAGAATTAAAAAAAAAAAAAAACACCCCACAAATGTACATTCGAAAACAGCAAGTCAAAATGAAAAAAATCATGCAATATAAAACATTACAATTCTACGTTTCAAACGTTTCAGCCATATTGCAACAGAATCATGAAAAATTTTAAACATGGTCTGTATTCAGATCCCATAGTGTATAAAAAGGTAGACTTACGGCGATTTTCTCGAATAACTACATTTTCAAATTATTCGACATTTTATGTGCATATGTGTGGCAAAATAAAATAATAGTCCTCATATAACTGTACCTCCAAATATTCGGTATTTTGGTGAAAATACACGTTGTTGTTTGTGCCACAGAATTGATTTAAATTTAGTATTTGGTGTTCGTAATGGGTACTACCCATTATGACAGAAAATTCCTTGTACACATCCACGCCTCTGTATAGTCACTATATAACGGTAAAGCCCCACATTCGATATTTTTATGATTTTAGCTAAAGTTTTCAACAGAAAGATCTCAAACTTGATATTTGGTGTTCGTAATAGGCTCCAGAGAACCAGGTTTTCGTATTGCCCCATATAATTGTTACACCAGAAATTCGGAATTTTTTAAAATTTGCTGTTTTTTATACTGTTTCTGCTTTAGCTGCTTGTTATACTATTTCAATAATCGATGCTCATTGTGGACCAAATGCCACAGGATTAAGCTGCTTAGCAAAGTAAAACAAACTTTCAAACTAATTTTTACAACTACTACTCAGCCAGTTCTACTGGATAATATGCCGCCAAAATATGATTGGAGTGTTCAGAACAAAAAGTGACAGCTGAGATAACATAAAACGTTGTCATTGAACAAATATAAAATTACATATATAGAATAGAGTTCTTTATTGTGCTGAACGGATTACGTAAGCAGATAGTATTAAATAAGCTGTTATAAATTGCACAAAGTAGGTAATTAAGTTCATAATAAATTCTCGCTAATGATAATTTTAATGGTTCGAAATTACGAGTTCTACGAGAAGGAGCATTATGGTTTACTTTACCTGTAAGAAATGGATCAGACCTCGTATTAGTTTAATGATAACTAAGTCGCTTTACATGAAACGTCTGACTTCCATATGGTGGAAAGCGAAAATTAAAAACTGTGAATTGATTCAATATTTATTTAAAATTTATTTAAAAATGGTCTCAACAACATAAATAATTAAATAAATATAATATAAATCATATTTTTGTTACGTAAGGATTTTCAAACTATGTGGACCATCGTTTGATGAAGACTGGTAAAGAATTTGCTTTATTAAGGCCAGAATAGATCAAACCGAAGTTTTGGATCTAAGATTACGCCCAATCACCAAAAATTCAACATTATCCAATGTGAGGGAGCCAATAACTAGTCAGATAATAATAGTTAAGATCGAAAGAACGACAATTTTCTGCACTTTTTCAAAACATTTCTTTTATTTACTTTTTGCAATGGATGAGTAGGCTTACTCTCTCCAAAGAACTTACTGAGTTAATATTATTAGAAAATAAAAATGTATCAAAATCAATGATAATCAGAAATAATCAATATTGAGCATGCATATATGAAATTATTCGGTTCGCCACTGCATTGACGAATTAAACAGTTTTTATCCCATTTCTAAAAGAATACCTTCGTATTTCATTCGTTTTTTGCACTTTTTGGTTTGTTCCAAAGTGGTATTCTATAATTCTGATAGAACGCGGGCGTAGCCTCAATAACCCTTCTATTTATACCCTACAACACTATGTGTTGGGGGTATTATAAGTTTGATTGGGCCAAAAATTATGTAACACCACGAAATATTGATTTCCCACATAGGAAAGTATATATGGATCTTCCTAGCTCGTCGAGCTGAGTCGATCTAGCTATGTATGTCCGTCCGTCCGTCTGTCCGTCTGTCCATGTTAATTTGTAATCACTCTACAGGTCGCAATTATGGCCCGATCTTCACGAAATTTAGAATGGAGGTGGGGCTAGGGTCAAAATAGAACCCTATTCTTTTTGGAGATGATCGCCAAATGTTTAGGGGTTGAAATGGACCAAATACTGAAAAAATGTCGGATTTTGCAGTAGCTATACAGGTCGCAATTATAGACCAATCAACGCGGAATTTCGCATGTAGCTAGAGTTTAGGGCGGGGAAGAAGCCTACCAATTTGGGTGGTCATCGGATAATATTTAGCGGGTAAAATAGACCATATCTTTTTTGTTGAAGAAATTCAAAATTTTTCATTAAACCGCGAATATTTTAAATCCCGGCGAAATCACAAAGCCATGACAAGGTTACTTCTGATCTTTACATTGATGTTAAGATCCAAAAAATAGCAAATATATGCGATATATATGTCTATCAAAGAAGATATGCTTAAAAGATCTCTTATATGTCGAGAACGACTGAACTGATTTCGATAGTTCTCATTAATTCAGAATGGCCTCTTGGCAGGAAAGAAACAACGTCTACAAAATAGCATAAAAATATCTCTCTAAAGATGAAAATATTGATTTTGTAATATTTTCTCATATTTTTTCAATTTTGTCACATTTTTGGCATATTTTCATTTTGAATTAAACATTTGGTAATATTTCTACAGCTAACAAAACTAAGTAGTTAGGATATCATGATATCATATACAGATCGCATTTATGGCCCGATCCTAACGAAATTTCGCATGGGGATCAGATGAGGGTCAGAATAGAAGCCTACTCTTTTTGGAGATGATCGCCATATATTTAGGGGATGAAATGGACCAAAAACTGCAAAATTGTCGGCAGGTCGTAATTATCGCTCGATCCTCACGCACATTTGAATGGGGGTTACCGGACATTGCAAAAGCCAAGCAGTTTTAGATGGCCATCCAAAAATATTCAATGTGTGAAATAGTTTGCCAACTTTTGTAGACAAAATACGAAAATGTCCATTCCAGTGATTTTTTGGAGAATTTACAAATACAGAAAAGACGCACTTCTGACTATTTCGTTAACGCTGATCTCGTTGAAGAATGTAGTATCTCATATAGATGCGTTTCAGTCAAAAACCAATAATAAATGTTAATCTTTTGCCACTTCTGAGAGATTATAGGTCTTTGGGAAATATTGGTTCCAGATCTAGGAAGACCGTTTACGAGCAACATCTACCAATAAATTGGAAATGAGCAAATTAGTTTAAGTTGCTATTATTCGAAAATTAGAGAACGGAACCTGATGGTTTTATTTTATTATTTGTCACAATATCTTGTGGAATTCTTTCGAGTATCTCGCCTATATAAACTGTATCGTTTATTGTAGTGTTGTAGGGTATTCAACGGTCGGCCCCGCTCGACTGTAGCCTTTGCTTACTTGTTTTTTTATAAACTTATTACTTTACTTATTGTCCCATGGCTCACAATTGAAACGAACAAGACAGAAGTTTAAAAAGGATTTAGAAATATATTTGACATTCAAAAAATTTTTCGTTTGTTCCCACCGGCCGAGGGGCAAACCTCTCCATGCGTAGGGAGCGCGTACACACCAATGCACAGTGGTCGAGGTCGTATGGGAACAGCGGCCAAAAATACTTTCAGTGCAGATATCAATATGAATCTTTGGTTATGGTACCTTGATGGGATAAATATAAAAAATGTGACAAAATGGATATGGTCGATGCATGTTTTGGCATGGTCCCCATATAACGTACCTCCCGAATAAGGGTTATTTGCCCAATTCTTGTCACATTTCTACACCAGATTGTAATGTTATTTGACATTTTACGTTCTAAGGAGCTAAAAAATAATCTTACTGAAAATTATTTGGAACAGCCCGCCATCAGGTAGAGTCCCTTGTAAGGTAGCTCCAAAAATAGAAGCACTTTTTATACAAATCCAGTCCAAATTTGATTATTTTTTATAAACAAAATAAAATAACAATTTAATGTAAAATTAAATCAAAGATAAATTTTGAACAAATAATTAGTTTGACTTAAGGCCCTATTGAAATTGGATATAACCGGTCAAAATTTAGGTATAGCTCCCATATATATTCATCCAAATTGCCTTATATTGTGCACCAAACTTGTAATATCAGCCCAAATAGAATGGAATATACGTACGACCAGATGGGACCTGAAAATAAGTATGCCAAATCGATCGAAATCGTTTCAGATATATATATAGCTCCCATATATATCTTCGTCCGATTTGCCTTTTATTGTGCACCAAACGTGTAATATTAGCCCAAATCAAATTTAGATATAGCTCTCATATATATCTATCCGATTTCAAGTTAATTGTGCACCAAATGGATAATACAAGTCCGAATTGAAAAGGCGCAAATGCCTCGACAAATTTAATAGAAATCGATTCAGAGGAGGATATTCCTCCCATATATTAGTTCCTTTGGGCTTTTAATTATTACTATAATCATTGTTGGTATGATTTAATTCTAACAATTTCCCCATTAAAACCTTTATTATGTGACGCTCTACTAAATATGCAAAGTGGTGTAGGGTATCATGAAGTCGGCCCCGCTCGACTTTAAGACTTTCTTTACTGGTTATTGTTTGTTAAGGTTCGCTGTCCCATTATAAAAGGGTCAGAGCTCAGAAGAAGACGGTTAATAAGATCTGTGTTTGTTGAAACACGAGAATTTTTTCGGGCATGATTTAGTCGAAACTTGGAAGATAGTGCCATGGATATAAATTTGTTAACTCTTTAGCAGTTTCCAGTGCAAAGGCCTTAAATTTTTCGACATATATATTATACCCAGAGGACAATGCTTGCAACATTATTGAACACCCCTTAATTACATCCTTATCAATCCCTAACAACAAAAACATATTCTATGTCACTAGCACCATTGAACTGACAAAATTGGAGCGAAGTCACTTCAGTATATTGGGCATAACATACAAATCTGACAAAATCTGAAAGTTAAATTATCACTTCTTGAATCTTAGGACCATTACTAATGGCGTGAAAAAAAATCACATTGGAGGATTCAGGGGGGAAAACAATTAAAACTTTAACTGAAATCCAATTTTATTTTCAAAATTAATCTTAAAGGCAACTCAGAACTCTTACATCTTCTATATTATAGACATATACTAAACACGCAAATTACTGCACTAAAAATAAGTTAATACCTTGCTTTTCAATAATAATGCCAAGATTTGTAATTTTAAAATGTATTTAATTTTGTAATACAGTTCTATTTTTACTCCACTTTTTCTCTGATCCCACTGAAAAAAAAACAACTAACTACATTTTCTCTTTTTTGATGCTATTTTCGAAGTGTCCCGTTAGAATAAAACCAAGATTATTATGTTTTCAAAAAAACTTAACCCCTTAAGAGTTCATTTGTACACATTTGACAATAAATATATGATTTTCATTTTTTGAATTTTGGCCAATGACAGCGACCACTGTGCAATGGTGTGTTAGTTGTGAGTTAGTGGTACCGGCTACAGTCTAGTACATCAGCCGGCAAAAGAAAATCCCATTGAAAAAGGAATTAAAGCAACAAAAAAAAAAAAAAAAAAACTCGTTAGAAAGTCTGTTAAAATCTTAAAAATACAAAATGTAGCCGTTATATTAGGGTCTATACGATGACGTGGACCTGTACAGACAATTTTCTGTCATAGGCTGTAGTATCCATTACGAACTTCAAACACCAAATTTGAAACAATTCTGTTGAATAATGTCGCGAAAATCATCAAAATATCGAATATCGGTGGTACCGTTATATGGCGGCTATACGAAGACGTGGAGCTGCACAGACAATTTTCGGTCATAGACTGTAGTAGTACTTACGAACTTCAAATACCAAATTTGAAACATTTTCGGTGAATAATGTCGCTTAAATCACAAAAATGCCAAAAAACGTGGACCTACACGACCCATTTTCAATACTAACAGTCCTGCAGACATAATGCACATTTGAATAAAGTTATATCAACCTATTTAATTTCGTTCGGAAGCTAGGGTGATTTTCACGGACGGACGGACATTGCTAAATTACAAATTAAATAAACATAGAAGGACAATCAATCAAACCGCGTATTATGTTAATGACGATTATGATAATAACGCTCTCAGCATAAACCGTCTCCGTTCAATACCTGGGAGATCAATTAACAATACACGACTTTCATAGGACGGACGTAATTCTGACGGGTTCCAGTTAAGGCCCCGTAGGACAAAAATTAAACTTGAACTGATTCGATTTTATCTGAATAGCATCTGTAAGAAGTACTCCACAGAATGCATCCGTATTATAATACTGGGTGAATTAAGCTAACAAACTATCTTTTGGTGTCATAAGGATCACTGAACTCTTTAGACCGTTTTATGAAACCTAAAAAAGACTTGGCTTAATTAATACACAAGTCGATGTGTAAATGAAAACGTAGTTTAGGATCAACATTTTCTAATTTGTTTGAACCGATAAAGTAGATAGAACGTATTGGTTGTGACCTAAACAAGGAAAATTGCTTGCATTTCTTCAGATTAAGAGGCCTTAAAGCAATACAACTATAGTTATCTATGAATCTTCTATTCAAAGACCTAAAATGGTAAAGACTGGATAAAATGCATTTTAAGCAAATGGTTTGTATCTGCAATACATAGAGTAACAGCTCATGACTGAGACATGTTCATATAAAAACCAAAATTACGGAAATAACAAATAAAAATTTGAAAAATCAAAAAATGTGGTTTCAAAATTCTATTCCATAAACTTCTCTAATAATTTGTATATTGCCTTAGCGGTTTAAATCAGTTAACATTGGTAACTATGTTGTTATGATATCGTACCAACAGAGGTATTTTCACAGGGTTACCATATTTTGACTCTGTCTTTTCCTATCTTTGCCCAATTTATGAAGTGGAACAATGAAACACGATTTTCAGAATCTTGGAAATTAACATATTTTCAAGGAGTAGTTAAATATTTTTGTCAAAGGTAAGTACAGATCTCTAGTACAAGATTTTGAGATATATGTTGGAATACGTCAGGACCATGAGTAGATGAGGAGAGTAATATTCTTAAACCCTTTAAGACTTCGTCTTTAGTTAAAATAATGCAGATGAAGTGATATAATTTAGCGGTAAGCGTTTCGCAAGGACCAATAGGTGTGCCCTGAGTATAAGAAGACTGTACATTTCTGCAAATAAATTACAATTTAAGATTACCTAAAGACTCTTTACTGTCGAGTTTCAAGCTTGAGGGAAATTTCAGAGCTCTCTCTTAGGATTGTGTAATAAATTCTGCCACATTTGAACTAAATTTTTAGTTTTCCGAATTATATCAACACAATGAAGTCTTGGCAATGGTGGTGTTGGACAGAATGTTCCTTAATTGAGTATTAAATTTACTTGGTATAAACAAAGTTCATAAATTTTATCACAAAAAGCGTCGAATATAACTGGGTAAGTGAAGGGTACATAATTTAATTCATTATCACCCGAAACCCATGTTACATTGGGAAGATTAAAATCAGCTATGCAAATCAAAGTCGAGTTACCTGTTAGCAACGAGGACACTTTACCAATAAGATTAGTGTGACTTTGCACAAACGAATCCCCCACCACATTTTGTATTTAATCTCTCCTTTCCAAAAGGTAGATAATTATCCGGAAGTATCTCTCTATCAAGAATGTCTGGTTTGAGCCAAGTTTCAGTAAAAAGAATTATTTTATATTCACAATAGAAACTTTTAAAGAAAACATTAGTCAATTTAGTGTTAAGGCTTCTTGCATTTTGTTATAAGATAGATATGGCATCATTTAGTTTTTTGGTACTGTTGGTATATTCACAGATCTAGGAGTTTTTGAACGTTTTCTGAAAGCAAATTCCTTTCATAAGACACCATCGAGTTACTGACTACTTAATAGTATTTCGTATTTTGTTTAGAAGAAGAAATATCACGTGGTTGAGAGCAATTAAATTTAAATACATTCAAATCGTTATCAGATAGATCGGTTATTTTAGACTTTATGTAGTTACGAATAATATCAGTTGAAGTATTTGGGTGCAGCCTAGATAAAAATACAATTTTTCGAGACGCAACGGCAATTAGTTGATTAGAACGCGATTGATTAAAGTCCTCAAGCAACTGTAGGATTTAATTGTGTATTATTTACTACAATAGTAGTTGGATTAGGAATAACTTTTGCAAATAACGTTGTTGAGTTTATATCAACTTCAGTACGAGAACTAACATTCACTTCTACATTCGAAAAACGATAAAAAAGTATTCACTCATACTTTAAGGTGAGAATACACTCGTCCTTGGAATTTGTCAAAATCCTGTTCACATTAAACATGAAGTCAATTCATCGTCATCGTGTTCTGACAATAATTTTTATATCCTCCACTATACATAGTATGGAGGGTATATTAGGTTCGTCATTCCGCTTGTAACTCATCCAAATAATAATTGTAGACCCAAAAAAGTATATATTGATATATAGAATATTGATATATTCTTGATCAGGGTAAAATTCTAAGACGATTTAGTCTTTTGTCTGCAGGCAGGTCCTCCTCGTACAGCCCTCATACAATGTTACCCCCCGACAATTTTTTCAATGGAATTATCTGAAATTGAACACAAGGAGTACCTTGTGAGCACTTTATCCCCTGAACGAGAATGGTCTATATAGACCCACGATATCGTATAGCCTCCATCTAACGATACCCCCAATATTCGGTATTTTGATGATTTTAGCCACACTTTATAAGGGAATTGTCTGAAAATACACACAAGGAGTTCTTTGTGAGCAATTTATCAACTAGAATAGAATTATCTATATAGGACCACGATATCGTATAGCCCCCATATAACGATACCCCCCCCATATTTGGTAATTTGATGATTTTAGCCACATTTTTCTATGGCATTGTCTGAAATTCTACGCAAGGAGTTCTTTGTGAGTACTTTATACCCTGACAGAGAATTATTTATATAGGTCCACGATATCGTATATCCCCCATACAACGGTACCCCCAGCTGTACCCCCCGATATTCTGTATTTTGATGATTTTGGCCACATTTTTCAATGGAATTGTCTGAAATTCTACGAAAGGAGTTCTTTGTGATTACTTTACTCCCTGAAAGAGAATTGTCTATATAGCTCCACAATATCGTATATCCCCCAATATATCGGCACATTCCGATATTCGGTGTTTTTAAGATCTTAACAGAATGTTGAATGGATTTTATTTTATTTATTTATTTTATTTTTGAAAATTTCTTAATTTGTTCCAAATGGTGGAGGGGTTTCAAAGTT
Organism: Musca domestica; assembly: GCF_030504385.1. Classification (NCBI taxonomy): domain Eukaryota; kingdom Metazoa; phylum Arthropoda; class Insecta; order Diptera; family Muscidae; genus Musca; species Musca domestica. The sequence continues at coordinate 5,299,359 of NW_026712332.1, read as the reverse complement.
TGGCCCGGCCGAACTTACTGCTTTTTTACTTGTTTAATTGTTTAATTCCATAATGTAATAACTAGATATTAATGCGCTTGAGAAACAAGTTAAAAAGTATCAGTCTGTTTTGCCGACAGATCTATACCCTCAGCCAATGTTCGATTATTTAAATATATTTTGACCATCTATGGAGTGGGTTCGTAACGGACCTAAATAAATACGATATAAATATTGCGACGTGCCATGTTTATTGGTAACTTCCTTCACCTTACATTATATGTGGGATAATTTTTGGAAAATGTTAACATGTGCGTGAGGTACCATATAGCCGACCGAATTAATACATATAAAAATATTGATATGGCCAAAATTATAAGACAATCTAACATTTATATCCAATTTTATGGGAAATCATAATTATATATTCATCTCAGATTCCTGGTTAAGAGAGATATAAAGAATCATGAATTGTTTAGCAAGTTATGACAGTTAAAAATATTGAAACATGTGACCCTTGGTGAGTGAGCTACCAGAAGGGTTTCGCAGATATAAAATATATCTTGTATTAGCAAAAATGTTTGTATGTGTGAACTTTGAAGAGAGTTGGATGCTTATTTCGCTTTCTTTGAGCGATTTGTTTTTCAAAATCTTGAACCCTATATGGGGGAGGTATCAGAAGAAATGGCCCGATCTCTACCATCGTTATAAAAGATCTGGTGTTGATGGAAATATTCAGATGGTCCAAGTCTGAATGGAATCGGATGGTAATTTCGCGTGTTATGGGCTTAATGGATATACAAAATTTCGACCATTTGTGGAGGAGGTTCCTGAAGGAGTGAACCGATATATTCCATCTTAACACCAGAACTTGGGTTAATATAAATGTTGTGATGTGTAAAATTTGTAGACAATCGGACTTTTACATCTAATTGTATAAGAGTTGTGATTATTCAAAATGTTGACTCCTTGTGGGGGAGGTAATTAATGGAGTGGACCGATATTATCCATTTTTGCACCTGACCTAGCACAAGACAGACGGACGGACGGACAACGCTAGATCGACTCTAAATGTCCTCAAACGGATGTGGTCCAAAGAGACCTAGGGTCTAAAACCATTATTTCGACTAGGCACATTTTGACCGTATCAAATGATATATACCCTCTTTAGCTATATGGCTGAAGGTATAAAAAGAGAATACACATCTCACAGTGCACAGTCTTACTAATATTAGAAAAATAACGAGTGGTGTATGCTAAGTACAAGCATTGACTTAATTTTTAACAAATAGAACAAAAAAATTGTCAACCTTGTAGAATCCGTCTACGCCCAAGTTTCTGTACTTCATTATTTGTTAGAACTTACCTAGAATTCGACGAACTCTGTCAAACTTTTCCACCACACAGGTTATGTATATTTCCGAAATACTTCGAGCGTAGAGAATTTCAAAGGTTATGTTGAAAATACAAACGATTAATACAAATCATAAAAACTTTGGTATATTTGAAGCTTTGGACTTGACGTATTGCATCCTTTTGAAGTGCGCATGGCCGAACTCAAGCTGCCTTGTTAAGAAAACCTATTTAATCTATTTATGCTGTATATAAAAAGGAGATTAATAACTTTAAAATAATGGATCAATACAAAAGTAGTCTTGAGAATTATTATATTTCGGTTCGTGAATCATCTCTTAGTCAAAAGAAACTTAAATCGGTTGGAGAATGCAGATAAAGTGTTCCGGATTTCCAAGCCATCAAAGTACGAAAAAATATATCGATTCAATCAAAAATAACGTGAATGCCGAAGATGGACAAGAAATATATATTGAAGTACAGTCGAGGGTATATTAATTGTAATTCCGAAGCTTCCATGTACCTTGTATAACTGTACCAATTTGAGATGAACAAAAAATCATTATCACAACAACAACAACAAAAACACATACATTTTGGACATTCTTCATATTTTCTATTGTTTTCATTTTCTTATGTCTTTTATTTTACGAAATTTTAACACATACATATATACGTTTTCCTCCTTTTTCAGATTCTAGTTTTTGTTTGTTATATAAGAAACTCTTAATTTTCTACTTACTTATTACGGAATAAATAATAATCATGATATTAATTAATACGTACATACATTTAAATATATTTGCACAAATGTTCAAATGATTCCCTTCGTTTTGATTTCAGCGCTAGAGAAGAAGCGACTTGTCACTGAACTACAGTGTGCGATAGTCGTATGGGATAGTCTGTATTTCCCGGCCGGTACTTTTCAATGTGACTATATACAATATATTTTCATCGATGTCGCAAGAATAGCGAGGGGAGCATTATGTATTGCTCTCCCCGCATTTCTCAGCAATGGAAGACAGCAGCAACTCGGAATGGTATGAAGACTAGGCGAGATAGGGAAGTGGGAAATGAAGAATTGCAACTGGGTTTTTGATTTCAAAAAACTGTTTTATTTTATAGTTATTATTATTATTATTATTATTAAGAGCATATGTTTATTCTAAATCAATTATTCAATACAATATTGTGGTGTATACAGGGATAGGGGTAGATGCGATGTCTTCCAGGTTCCTTTGTACATCTAAATATACATTAGCAATTAGATTAATAATTTAAGTAAACACAATTATGAACTAAAAAGGCAAAGAATACTAGTTTACGAAAGGCTTAGTTTAAGTGGGCCACAGGGAAGACGGGGGTACAGGACAGTTCGAAGAAATCAATCATAATTACAAGCAAAATAGGCGTGATTTCATTTGACGGACAATCGAAGGTGCAAATGCGTGTGGTTGATCTCCTCCGGCCGGCCTAATTGACTCCCTTTCCATATCTAATAAACAAGGACATAAACATGTCTGTGTGTACCCTAATAACATACACAGAATGTGATCTCAAACAAAATAGATAAATCAATCAATCAATCAATAAACAACACAAAGTAACGAACTAACAATAATAACGAGAATCACAAAACAAGATCTTGAAAATCAGACATTTACACGTCTGCAGTTTGTTGGGGATGTGAGGAGTTGAGGAAAGTGGAAGGGTAAATGCGAAGCGATCATATAATCTTTCGCACGTGGGGATTAAACGCTAAAAATGTATTGCAATGCCCTTTACCGATGACGGAGTGCAGACAAAGCATTTTCGATTTAAAGTATTTAGATTTGTCTAAGGTTTCATTTAAATTTAAATATGATACAGTTACAATTACTACTTAATTCGAATTCACTGAATTACACTGGGGATATTAGCTAGGTTTCTTTTTTTGTTAGAGAATGAGACTGGGAAGAAGACAAACATTTTAACGCAGCCAATTCTGCATTAGGCGGAAGAGCGCAACAGACATGGAGAGAGACGATGGATGTATTGCTTTGGTATACGTGGAGGCGCTCCGGCGGTGCATTTACACTAGATGTCCTGATGGAGTCGGTGGTGGGTCGAGTGATATATGTACAAACGCGCAGGTAAGATCGTTCTTTTTCAAAGAGACCTCAGGGTTTTGTGGTAATAGACGTATTCACAATATGCGACAATATACTATTATTTACACGGGCTATCCCAACGTTATCTTTAGAAGCCTATCTTTAGAAGATACGTGATAATATTCGGTTCACAGTCGGGAGAGGACGTTGATGGTGATGATGCTGGGCATGCGTCAGTAGATGGTGCGATTGTTCTTGCTGTTGCTGCTGGTGGGGCGGCGGTGGCGGAAGAACTGTATTGGGCGAATTGAAGCAACTGGTAGCGTTGTTCCAGTTTCGATAAAGTCATGCCTCGTGTTTCAGCGATATGGCGTGTTGTGACGATAGACTTGTCGACGCGTTCGAATCGTTGTCGCCTATACTGCTGGGGAGGGACATGGATCCGGGACCTAGACCGAACTGCGGTGGGAAGGAAGCGTGTGTCGGCGGAGATAGTTGCTGAGCATTGGGCAAATGATTTTGCAGTTGCACGGCAGCCGCCGCCTGCGCTGCGGCAACGGCGTTGGCGGCATTGGCCGCGGCAACCTTTCCCTGGTTGACTACACATTTGCGCATATGTTTCTCCAGCGTGGAAGGAACACTGAACGGCATATCACAGAAACGACAGCGATACACATCTTTGCCCATGCGGCCATGAGTTTTCATGTGGCGTGTCAGCTTGGAACTTTGGGCACAGGCATAAGAGCAAAGCTCACACTTGTAAGGCTTCTCGCCGGTGTGACTGCGTCGGTGTACAGTGAGGTTTGAACAGTTCTTGAAGACTTTGCCACAAAATTCGCATGTGTCATTGCGTTGCCGGCTTTCCTTTTTCATTAGGGAATTCTGAGCTAATAAAGAATTAGCGGATCCCAGCCCTAGTGGTTTCAGCTTCAAATTTTCAAACAGCGATTCATTGCGATGAAGCGCCTGCATATTCCACCAGTCATTGCCATCCATTTTTATCCGTTTTGATATTTCAAATGGATTTTGGAAAGGATTGAAGATTGGAACCTGTGACGACTGTGAGTTCCCTTCTTGTTGGGTGGGCTTTTGGAACATATTCTTGGCAAATTCTTCGCGCAAACGCAATGCAGCGGGAAATCCATTAATTTTGTCATTAATTTGGTGCATTGGCGAGCTGGTGGCATTGTTATTGTCAATATCCTTGGAAATGTGCTTATAGTTGCCGGATTCTTGTAGAGCTTGCTTGTATGCCTCCGAATATTGTGCAATGTTTGACAAGCCAAACTTGTCCATTAGTTCGCCAACTAACGATGTGGCACCAGATGCTCCTTTAGGACTTTCACTTTTTAAATCCATTCGGTTGTTGCTGACACTTAGATCTTCAGCTTCATAGTCAATTTCATCCTGCTCCTGGTCATCCAATTCCTCGTCATCCTCTTCCATGGCGTCTTCGTCTAGATTTTCCTCAGGATCCTGGTCGACATCCGAGTCCCCCTCATTTGTGTCTGCCGATTCAGCATTGCTGAGTCCATCCTCCGCCGGACTCCGGTGCACGCGCATGTGCTTCATAAGTTTTTGGATGTGTGAGCACTCGAATTCACATGCAGTGCACTTATATGGCTTCTCGCCAGTGTGTGTACGCTGGTGGATGATTAGGCTGTTTTCGAAACGGAATTTCTTATCACAATACGAACATGTGAATACAGACGCATTGACTGATGATTCTTGACTGGGCTTAGTCGGGGGTGTTGAGGCTGAACGGGGTGTACTATTGATGAGTGCCCCATTTTCTCCAGTTAGTGGTTCACTCTTTTCGGGAGGGGTCAAGGAATGTGGACGAGTATTATTTGTGACCGGAGTGGGAGGAAGTTGATGAGAAGGCGATGGGCTCGCGAAATGCGGCGATTGCTTTTGTCGTGGACTCGGCGAGCTCGAGTTAACAATATTTCCAGCTCCAGGACTCGTTGTTCCTGCAAGCTGACGCAATCGCTGCGAGTAAAAATCCATCTGGGGTTCCATGTTAACTTGATTATTGGGCTGGATGCTTGAGTTCGAACTCTGCTGACCGGGCATGAGGGGAAGGGCCGCCGGAGTCGATGAACCTCGATGACTACTATTGGAGGATGGTGGTCGTGGCTCTACAGCTCCTCCCGAAGGCACAGAATTGTTTGGATTAAACTGTGGCGTTGGGGTATGAGGAGTGGCCAAAGAGTTGGCCGCAGCAACTGCAGCCGCAGCTAAGTTTAGACCGTGGTGGCGGAACTGCTCTGATACTAGTTGTTCCATGCGATAATGATCGGCATGAGGGCGTGAAAAAAGTGGAGTAACTCCAGGAACTACTTGTGCCTGGCCAAGTCCAGGTGGAAGAGGCATTCTCAGCAAGTTGAAAGGATTTGTGGCATGCATGTCAGGTGGTGGCAAAAGTGGATGATGACGCATGCCAGCGGCAGCAGCTGCTGCCAAATTTTGGGCATTTTGCATAGCCGTTAAATTTGATTGGTGTTGATGTTGTTGTTGCTGTTGTTTTTGTTGTTCTGCCACAGCGGCAGCAGCACATACAGCAGCCGCTCTGTGTTGCAATTGCTGATGAATCTGTTGTTGCTGTTGTTGTTGTTGTTGATTGTTGTTGCTGTTACTGACGATGGGTGATACCGTACATGTGGACTCATTCACATTGCTCTTGTTTGAACTATTATTACTTAGGTTGCTCTGCGGTGGCTGAACGCCAGAAGAACCATCGCTGGGAGACTGAACAATATCCCCAAATAGAGGGGTTTCCACGTAAATCTTGACACCATGCGAGTATTGTACATGTTGAATTAAACGCCAGGCTGAACTGTATCTCGTCTTACACGTCGAACATGTGTAATTGCTGGGTTCTGGAAGTAAAACAAGCGAAAGAGTGGAATTAAGAAAAGATTCGAGTGTAAGAAATGATGAAATTGGCTAGAGATTCAAATGTGAGACAAAAAATAAACAACAGGCCATCCTGTCATCCCACAGACCGAACGACTATCTGCATTGTTTTATGTAAATTACTTGCTCAACCTATCCCTAAATTAAGCTCTCTACAATTCTGTGTGCGATTTCATTAATATAATTAATAGTGTGCGAAAACGCAATCCGTTGCTGCACTCACAAAGCTAGCTACACACACGCATAACCACGCGACAATCGATGTTTGCCGCTGCGAAGCGCACCTTTAGCCATGAAGATGCGAATCATTGTCGGATAGCAATCATGCCATATATTGATGCAGCCTGCATTGGTTGCTCTTTCGGCTGTTGTTGAATTGCTGTTCATCTTCGTTGGTCCCTCCCCACCTTAAGTATTTTTATATTGTTATTACATATCTCCGTGTTGTTGCTGTTGTTCATGAGCCGAGCTGAAGTGCAAGCTTTATGAATGAATCCTAGGTGCGGACGGTCGACGCTCCACTCTGTGTGGGCCGCAACAAAGATTCCCAATACCATTTAAAGTCGCCTGAACGTTCAGCCATTGGTGTGTTGTCGTCGACGTTCTCGTCTTCGTTCAGTTCGTCGTCAATTGATGTAAGTACCCCCTCTTGCCGATGTGGCTCCGAATGTGAGAATATCCATGGCGTGGAAGTTCGCCAAAAGAAACGTCACGCAACACACCTTGATTTTTGTGATCTAGACTTGGCAAGACTCATTCAGTACATCCAAGACAATTATCGCGCATATAGATGGAATGGTTTTCAACCCACAGAAAGACATGGAGTTAGAGCAACGCTGTACTACATGGCTATAGTACTTCCCGTATTTCCGTTTTCTCCAAAACGTACTAGCCAATGCTATGCTACAGTAGCCAATTCTAAAATTGTCACCAACAGCCGACCTAACCCGACCCGTCCCTTCCCTTCCGCCTTTGCACTGTCTTTTTTAGAGCTGACAAGAAGGACAGTTTACAAAAATCGAAAACCATAAGATTTTGGCCGTCGCCACGCATACAAATGACCGCCATCGGATACTAAAGCAAACCGAAATAGTGTAAGCGTATCGAATGCTACACAGAAATATTTTAAATAATCAACACTAATACGGCAACAAGCAAGAGCCAAAATGAATACACATCCCTTCAATGTTTGTCCCATGTGTGGCATCCCATGGTTGAGATGTTCCTCATGTATTGTGGTGTCTCCCAAATGTCCGTGCGAGGCATGCATGCGCTGGATAAGACGCTAAGAGCCATATAACTGTCATCAAGGCAAAATCATCACGAGCAACGAAGCAATAACCACGAGGCTGGGTATTTATTCTTCTAATTTGATGGCATCGCCATATGTTGCCCGAAATGAAAAATTGCAAATTTGTTGCCGTTCGATTAAGAAAAAAATTCGGAATTTAAAAAAAAAACGGTAGCAGTTACAAAAAATAAATAAATTTGCCGTGTAACCGACCGCACGTAGAACAAATCAGCTCTTTCACCCAACCACAATACCAACCCCCTGAACAATTTTTTAACCGAAGGGAGGGGGTTGCAATATTACAATTTAAAATATACGTGCCTATAAGCGTTTCCAAAAAACCCCAACATGTTATCTCAAGTCTTACGTGAACAGCTGTGAAAAGATGCAACGGCCACATAACAAAACAGGAAGGAACCCATACATACATATCACCGAAAGCCGGCATTCGCATATCGTATAACCTTAGCAAGGAGTTGAATTAAATGTCTTTCTTTTATTTCTACCTAGTGGCTCGTGGATGCATTGTCTTCCATAAAAAGGATGGCTGCTAGATCACAATTCCTATCGAGAGACCTCTATGACTGACTACACATGCAAATGATGCCGAATTAGAAGTGATCTGGGCAAACAATAACAAAAGACAATACAATTGGAAACAACTTCCTGCTTTGTTGGTGTCCTCTCTACCTGGATAAGTGGTAAGGGTTGAATGGAAATGGCAGAAGGGGTTAAACGGCCAACTAATGGCGTGTGTAGATGTCTCACTTTTACTTTTTTTAATTTTCCACAAAAAAAAAACTGAATTGTATTTACGGCGAAAAGATAAACAACGGAAGATCTCCCTGTTGGTCTCTGCGCAATTTGTCGCATGCTTAGCACGAGCCGATTATTTGCCTGATAACCGCTGCACAGGAAGTTCACTACATGCATACGATATACTGGAAGTAGATGAGCGACATCCTGACGACTTACGGTCTGGTGCATTTACACAGGACTGAGGACATATTATTATGCAAGCAGAAATTATTTTTTGGGGGCTCTCGGTAGGAGGTCAGTCTCAGAGAGATTATTTCCATTCTTTCGTCTATTGCAAAATGTATTTCTAGTATCTGAATGAGACCTCTAACATGTGAACTACTGCTCACATGTACGCTCACATACATATGGAAATGAAGACTTCTAGTTATTTGCCAAAACAATGCTTAAGAAGACGAGACGAGAAAGTTGTGCTGTTTTTGGCAGCTCAAGACGACGCAAGCAAATCAACAGCAACCCTTTCGAAACAACAGCGAGCGTCCAGAGTGGCACTCCCCCATTCCACTTATACGCCTCACAGGGGATAAGTGACCGCATTTGACAAGAAAGCCGTAAACAAAACAATTGGCCGCCCGCTGATATGTTGTCAAAACCCTTCACTTCATGATGTGATAATAATGTCTGTTCACTTTTTCTTTGCTTTGGCTTGTTGTTCACCAGCAGTTTCGTTTGTTCGTTCGTTCGTTCACTCATCCATACATCTACGGTAAGGATTTTGTCTATTTTTTAACATTTCATAATCTAGCAAACATTCGCTTCGCAGAGCCGTCGTTTTCCATTTTTGTGAATAATCCTCTCACTCCAGGCAACAAAGGACATTACAACGAAAACGTGTTACAAACACACACACACACACTTCTGTACAATAAGGGCAAACCAAGACGGTAAATACGTGAACTTGCATAATCAAAGAATTTATACGTGAATGGATATTATTTATCCCTTTAAAGTATCCCAATGTCCCTCCTAATACTGTCAAAGTCGATACCCGCCAGGTTCACTCCTCCTAAAATAATAACATTTCTGAATAGCCAGATATTCTAAACTCATCAGGATTACTCTTTTCACCTGCCGCCCTCCATCTATAGCAGGATTTATTTGTGTTTAGCAGACTACCCCTCCTGTCACCCGGCTATCAGATAAACCCTTTTTGATTATATTTATACCCAGGTCACATATACACACATGTGCGTTTATATTTTCATCAGATCCGATTTTCAGTTTTTTTTTTTGTGAGCTTCACTTTTCAATAAAACAAGCATGACATTCTGCGGATTACGTCCACGACAAAGGTGAGGGACGTTATGAAACAGCAAGGAATTACAATTAGAGATGCCAAATTGACGACCAGTATATGGGTCGGAAAATACATGTTTATACATATAATATATAACATAATTACATCTGAAACCACAATTCATTTAAGCGATCTGATCTTCATCGCATTTAACAGTGACAATTGTCACTTTGCCTGGCTACTTGACATGGAATTGTAATTACGCTGCAGTCATCATTGTTTGATTTCTGAGTAAAACAATGAATGAGGAATGACATCAAATGTCGTCTACTATGGCGGGGGAGGGAGTTTTTTTTCTTTTTTGGCGGAAAGGAGTATTTGAATGAAACATGTGAATGTCTGAAATATATATATATATACATAAATAATCGAGCAAGCATGAAAAGGCAAACATAAACTTGACAACTACACAAGAAGAGCATATAAAAAATTAAGCTATGACTAAAGAAAAGATAATACAAGCAAACAATGGAAACAATGGAAACAAATATCAGCACACATCACAAAAAGGACCCCATGTACTGGACCTTTGGTTTTCTTATCAAACTGAGAGTGATTCAGCTTGAAGAAGTTCTATGAATACCATCATCTGCAGCAGTCCTACCAAACGTCCAAGCAAGAGGCGATTACAACTCACCATAGCCTGAGATCTTCTTTAAGAACTTACTATGGTGTGTGGTTTCATTTAACAGTCAGTCAGCCAGTCAACTCTTAAGTGTCTTCAATTGAAGGTCAGCCAAGCAAGAATGTAATGACAATCTAAGGACTCAAAACAATAGGTCGCACTCTTTCTCTTCTCATTCGCTCCTTTATGTGAGAATTTCATAATACAACCTTTGTTTCTCATCTACACGCGAATGCCGTTGACTCTTGTTGCCGTCCACTTATTTCCTTTATCTGCTTCCCCCTGACTCTACCGTGTCCACTAAACTCTTTCGAACTCATGACGAATCATTTTGCGCAATTTATTTTCCATTATTTAACGTATTCATTTTTGAGAACCTTTTCAAGAATAGTCGGTTACATTGACTGTTTGACGTGACATATTCTAAGTCGAATAGTTGTGTGCGGACCCACTGACGTATGTCGACACAAGATGTAAGCGTGTCTACCTTTTTTAACAAAAAAAATTAAAAGATTTCCATGTTTTTTTTTTCATTTGCCGTTTGACCAAAGTTCTATGACACCCAGTTGTTTGACCAGTCCTCTCTAATGGATTTTTAGTTAACTTAACAATTGTTAACATAGACAAAGGTGTACAATGTCAAAGGTCATTGAGGAGCGTGTCAAAATATTATCAAAATGACCTTTCTACACGAACAGCATCCACGCACGTCAGATCGAGTGGTCACTCCTTGATGTCATGGAATTCTTGTGCCTCCCCTAATATAGATGGTCAGCACAAGGATAGGGTTGAAATTTATTATTTATGTCCGCTTAGATTTGTATTCCGCAAATGTTTTATGTTCATTGTCAAGAATTTCATTTCGATGTGCTTTATTTGCGAATGTTCCACAAAAAATTCGAATGCATGTACAATGAATGAGTGGACGAACGGTTGTGTGGTGAAAGGCATGTTGATGTCAGCTTATCGCTGGGCTTTGTTGCCGGTGACATCAACGATTATGAGGCAATAAGGCAAAGTTCCATTTTCGCTTTGATGTTGTTGATGGACGGACTGTTGTTTATTTTCATGGTTTTTATCAAAAGGATTTTGTTTTGGTCAAAAATTACTTTGTTCTAGGGGAGCTATGATGTGTGATGCAGTTCGAAGTAAAAACATAGCGTCGAATATGATGATGCGTTAGACGCACGAACCGCTCACGGAGACATACAATTCTGAGCTACTATTGCCCTTAAGGCTGTGGACTCCAACCATCGGAACATGTGTCAAAGCGTGGGTAATGGTCATTGTGGAATTTTAATTAAATTACAGTTACAAATAGAAAACCCGGCGCCCTCCTTTCCTCTGCACAATTTCCAATTATACGATGCTTACCTGTTTGCAGCGTATTGGACTCAGCATCGACGAACTCAATTTTGGGTCGTTTGGTCTTGGGCTGGCAATCATCGTCGTTTTCGCGTACATTATCGTTAGTGTTATCATTATTGCTGCTATTGTGACACTCAATTGTTTCTGTATCATTTTCATCACGATCAAGTTCCTGCTTGATGGATGTGGTAATGGTCGGTAGCTCTTCTGTCGCTGAGTTTGAGGTTTTGGTGTCTTCTTGGGTTGCCTCCTTGGGTGTGGTATTGTCATTTTCTGTATAATGGAAGGTAATACATTTAGTAGGATCCTTTTTAGATGTTTTTTTTCTTCTTGCAAAATTACTTACCATCTACAAGTCTTTTGGGTGTACTTGAGGCACCGTCGGCTAACATGTCCGCTGGGCTTGGCGGTGGTGTGTGAATGCGGGATCCTCCCGATGTTTTGCGTGCATTAATAGGAGCTGATACCGAAGGTCTGCGATTAGCAACACCCAACGGCCTGCCATCTTCGGTGTCGGCTCTATCATTCGAAGGACCTAGGGAACGCAACACGAATTAAAAAAAATGCTTCATCAATAGATATTCCAATTTCTTATAACATACCTTGGTTTGAACAGTGGCCATAGTTTTCCTTGTTACATTGTAGAACCTTGTGTTGTATAAATTTGACTATGTCGGAGAGGGCAAAAGCCTTCTGGCAGGCACCACATGTAAGGATATCCTGGGCTGGGGCATCACCTTCGGTGGAATCTGAATCTAAAAAACAAACCAAACAAAGCGTCACCACTCAGTTAGTCGATACTACAATGACAGATATAAATATATTGATATCGCCGACAAAGCAATAGAAACTGTTACGCAGTGACTGTCTGCCATGTAACCCATAATAAATTATTCAATAAATTTATCTTAATACGCTATGGCCTGACCTCTAAATTGCCAATTACCAACGAACGAACGAAATTTCCTCTACATAAAACTGGCATAAACATGTGATATTCGAATTTACTAAATAGTTGTTGGGCGTCTTTCAGTCTCATGCCACAGCAGTGGCGTGCTTCATGGTTAGACTCAATTTATAGCACAGCATTCGCGCTTTATCCTTAAATACACATGCTCCCAGAACCAAGTTGGTGTTTTCGCTTAATGTCTGACAATAAATTTGCAATATGCGTGCAAGTAATTAATTCCCCGCAAATACTTGTATTGATTTGCTTTGCTTGCTGATAATGAGATGCAAACTTGTGACGGAGGAGTGCAGGAGGCCGTAGCAAATAGTTGCTGCACCTCCCTTCGCCCATCGATTTAATCCTCTACCCTGCCCATTAACCCAAGCCAATTTATCCTGTGGAAATTTATTCATAACATTTCCACAAACCCACACACACCACCCAGTCTTATCACCACATCGTCATCATAACATAAAGGCGACAATTGAAGGTGTTTGTTGCCGGTCTAAATAGTAGCAAACAAATATTGGCCAAACTTATAAATTCCAATCAATGTTATTAATGGACAATTTACCCAATATCTAGTGTGATATGCTCGAACAATTCGTCCCTTTTCGTTCATGGCCGTTGCGAAATCCGTTGTTTGTATACTTAGGATAGATGACTAGATGAGTGTGAGTGCAAATGTGGAAAGGGGGTTATCGAAGGGTCTGAATTGCCCTCTTTGTTGGCTTCATGTCCTTTTTCGTGTTCTCTTTGCACTTCGGGGCATGTGTGGGTCCGTATGCGTTAACTTCACATAACTCTATAACAGAATTTCCGCAAAGTTTTATTTCTGCTCTTAAGGCTTTGTTTGATTTTTGGTTTAGTACTTGTGTCCATATAAAGCAGGCCGACCCCAAGGCAAAGACAAAGGGCACTTCGAAGACGACACAACATATGTAAAAGTTTTGTCATTGTGATCCCAAAATTGGCACCATAACTGAGGCCAGAAACATTGGCCACATATTTTTGTCTTTATAAAACAAAAAAAAATCTAAACACACACACACACCCATACAAAAGTTCTGACCAACAAATTTGCCCAGTTCCTTTCCCCTGACAAACAAAACAAGGATAATCACATTAAAGAAGCGTAACAATAATCCAGTTGTCAATTAGGTGCTGTATAACAACAACAACACCACAGGCACTAAAGAATTATAGACTCTGATGATCAATAAAAACGACACAAACGCACAAAAAGACATAGACGATATGCTGCCCAAACATTTGTATGTGTCCGGACATATAGATGAACAAACGGACACATAATTTGATACCCTGAAGCTGTGCGGTCTGTCAGTAGTGGAATTATTGTTTCCTATTGTTTTTTTCCCCGGTCTATTATCTTGTTGTTTTTTATATTTATTATATGTTGGTGTAAATTGTCTTATCCTGGGGGTGACAAGAAGGAAACACAGGGCGCAAAAAACATAGTTGACTTATTAATTCCTGATTGACTGGATGAGCTCTGCAATTCAGTTAGTCCGTGAGACATCGATATGTTCCGCTGATTGCGTTTTTATTAGTTAGGGTTTATTATTCATGTTTTTGGTGATTATTATTTTATTTTTTCCCTAAAAAATACACAGACGCATCATGACAACCTAAATAGCTGGGTATACACCCTCATTTCATTTTCTGTTGCGCGTTCTTGTTTAGACTTTTTTATTATTGATTGGCGTTAAATGGCCAGGGGATATTGCGGTTATCAATTAGGACACAACATATTGATAACTTCTTACAAACGGCCGTCGCCAACAATTGAGGCGGACTAATATACAATACCAATGCCACTTAAAGTGGTATTCTGACCAATGACCGGCTTAGTATGTTATTGTTGTTGCATATGGTCGTGTGG